>NW_027474330.1:0-55155 GCF_050947335.1 Megachile rotundata | reverse complement strand
TTAGAGTGATAATACTAAGAGTAGTGAGTATAGTAATTCTCATTCTATCGATCATTTAAGCATAATATGGCTAATAATATGAGTTAGATTGATAATAATAACAGTAATAAGTATAGTAATTGTCGTTGTATCGATAATATAAGCATAATCTGGCTAGTAATATGAGTTAGATTGATAATACTAAGAGTAGTGAGTATAGTAATTCTCGTTCTATCCATCATATAAGCATAATATGGCTAATAATATGAGTTAGATTGATAATAATAAGAGTAATGAGTATAGTAATTGTAGTTCTATCGATCATATCTGCATAATATGGTTAATAATATGAGTTAGATTCATAATAATAAGAGTAATAAGTATAGTAATTGTCGTTCTATCGATCATATAAGCATAATATGGCTAATAATATGAGTTAGATTGATAATACTAAGAGTAGTGAGTATAGTAATTCTCGTTCTATCGATCATATAAGCATAATATGGCTAATAATATGAGTTAGATTGATAGTAATAAGAGTAATAAGTATAGTAATTGTCGTTCTATCGATCATATAAGCATAATAAGGCTAATAATATGAGTTAGAGTGATAATACTAAGAGTAGTGAGTATAGTAATTCTCATTCTATCGATCATATAAGCATAATATGGCTAATAATATGAGTTAGATTGATAATAATAAGAGTAATGAGTATAGTAATTGTAGTTCTATCGATCATTTAAGCATAATATGGCTAATAATATGAGTTAGATTGATGATAATAAGAGTAATGAGTATAGTAATTGTAGTTCTATCGATCATTTAAGCATAATATGGCTAATAATATGAGTTAGATTGATGATAATAAGAGTAATGAGTATAGTAATTGTAGTTCTATCGATCATATCTGCACAATATGGTTAATAATATGAGTTAGATTGATAATACTAAGAGTATTGAGTATAGTAATTCTCGTTCTATCCATCATATAAGCATAATATGGCTAATAATATGAGTTAGATTGATAATAATAAGAGTAATGAGTATAGTAATTGTAGATCTATCGATCATTTAAGCATAATATGGCTAATAATATGAGTTAGATTGATAATACTAAGAGTAGTGAGTATAGTAATTGTCGTTCTATCGATCATTTAAGCATAATATGGGTAATAATATGAGTCAGATTGATAATAATAACAGTAATAAGTATAGTAATTGTCGTTCTATCGATAATATAAGCATAATATGGCTAATAATATGAGTTAGATTGATAATACTAAGAGTAGTGAGTATAGTAGTTCTCGTTCTATCGATCATATAAGCATAATATGGCTAATAATATGAGTTAGATTGATAATAATAAGAGTAATAAGTATAGTAATTGTCGTTCTATCGATCATATAAGCATAATATGGCTAATAATATGAGTTAGATTGATAATACTAAGAGCAGTGAGTATAGTAATTCTCATTCTATCGATCATATAAGCATAATATGGCTAATAATATGAGTTAGATTGATAATAATAAGAGTAATAAGTATAGTAATTGTCGTTCTATCGATCATTTAAGCATAATATGGGTAATAATATGAGTCAGATTGATAATAATAACAGTAATAAGTATAGTAATTGTCGTTCTATCGATAATATAAGCATAATATGGCTAATAATATGAGTTAGATTGGTAATAATAAGAGTAATGAGTATAGTAGTTGTAGTTCTATCGATCATTTAAGCATAATATGGCTAATAATATGAGTTAGATTGATAATAATTAGAGTAATGAGTATAGTAATTGTAGTTCTATCGATCATATCTGCATAATATGGTTAATAATATGAGTTAGATTGATAATAATAAGAGTAGTAAGTATAGTATTTGTCGTTCTATCGATCATATAAGCATAATATGGCTAATAATATGAGTTAGATTGATAATAATAAGAGTAATAAGTATAGTAATTGTCGTTCTATCGATCATTTAAGCATAATATGGGTAATAATATGAGGTAGATTGATAATACTAAGAGTAGTGAGTATAGCAGTTCTCGTTCTATCGATCATATAAGCATAATATGGCTAATAATATGAGTTAGATTGATAATAATAACAGTAATAAGTATAGTAATTGTCGTTCTATCGATAATATAAGCATAATATGGCTAATAATATGAGTTAGATTGATAATACTAAGAGTAGTGAGTATAGTAGTTCTCGTTCTATCGATCATATAAGCATAATATGGCTAATAATATGAGTTAGATTGATAATAATAAGAGTAATAAGTATAGTAATTGTCGTTCTATCGATAATATAAGCATAATATGGCTAATAATATAAGGTAGATTGATAATACTAAGAGTAGTGAGTATAGCAGTTCTCGTTCTATCGATCATATAAGCATAATATGGCTAATAATATGAGTTAGATTGATAATAATAAGAGTAATAAGTATAGTAATTGTCGTTCTATCGATAATATAAGCATAATATGGCTAATAATATGAGTTAGATTGATAATACTAAGAGTAGTGAGTATAGTAGTTCTCGTTCTATCGATCATATAAGCATAATATGGCTAATAATATGAGTTAGATTGATAATAATAAGAGTAATGAGTATAGTAATTCTCGTTCTATCGATCATATAAGCATAATATGGCTAATAATATGAGTTAGATTGATAATAATAAGAGTAATGAGTATAGTAATTGTAGATCTATCGATCATTTAAGCATAATATGGCTAATAATATGAGTTAGAGTGATAATACTGAGAGTAGTGAGTATAGTAATTCTCATTCTATCGATCACATAAGCATAATATGGCTAATAATATGAGTTAGATTGATAATAATAAGAGTAATGGGTATAGTAATTGTAGTTCTATCGATCATATAAGCAAAATATGGCTAATAATATGAGCTAGATTGATAATAATAATAGTAATAACTACAGTAATTGTCGTTCTATCGATCATATAAGCATAATAAGGCTAATAATATGAGTTAGATTCATAATAATAACAGTAATAAGTATAGTAATTGTCGTTCTATCGATCATTTAAGCATAATATGGGTAATAATATGAGTCAGATTGATAATAATAACAGTACTAAGTATAGTAATTGTCGTTCTATCGATAATATAAGCATAATATGGCTAATAATATGAGTTAGATTGATAATACTAAGAGTAGTGAGTATAGTAGTTCTCGTTCCATCGATCATATAAGCATAATATGGGTAATAATATGAGTTAGATTGATAATAATAAGAGTAATGAGTATAGTAATTGTAGTTCTATCGATCATATCGGCATAATATGGCTAATAATATGATATAGATTGATAATAATAAGAGTAATAAGTATAGTATTTGTCGTTCTATCGATCATGTAAGCATAATATGGCTAATAATACGAGTTAGATTGATAATAATAAGAGTAATAAGTATAGTAATTGTCGTTCTATCGATCATTTAAGCAGAATATGGCTAATAATATGAGTTAGATTGATAATAGTAAGAGTAGTGAGTATAGTAGTTCTCGTTCCATCGATCATATAAGCATAATATGGCTAATAATATGAGTTAGATTGATAATACTAAGAGTAGTGAGTATAGTAATTCTCGTTCTATCGATCATATAAGCATAATATGGCTAATAATATGAGTTAGATTGATAATAATAAGAGTAATAACTACAGTAATTGTCGATCTATCGATCATATAAGCATAATAAGGCTAATAATATGAGTTAGATTGATAATAATAAGAGTAATAAGTATAGTAATTGTCGTTCTCTCGATCATATGAGCATAATATGGCTAATAATATGAGTTAGATTGATAATACTAAGAGTAGTGAGTATAGTAATTCTCATTCTATCGATCATTTAAGCATAATATGGCTAATAATATGAGTTAGATTGATAATAATAACAGTAATAAGTATAGTAATTGTCGTTCTATCGATAATATAACCATAATATGGCTAATAATATGAGTTAGATTGATAATACTAAGAGTAGTGAGTATAGTAATTCTCGCTCTATCGATCATATAAGCATAATATGGCTAATAATATGAGTTAGATTGATAGTAATAAGAGTAATAAGTATAGTAATTGTCGTTCTATCGATCATATAAGCATAATAAGGCTAATAATATGAGTTAGAGTGATAATACTAAGAGTAGTGAGTATAGTAATTCTCATTCTATCGATCATATAAGCATAATATGGCTAATAATATGAGTTAGATTGATAATGATAAGAGTAATGAGTATAGTAATTGTAGTTCTATCGATCATGTCGGCATAATATGGTGAATAATATGAGTTAGATTCATAATAATAAGAGTAATAAGTATAGTAATTGTCGTTCTATCGATCATATAAGCATAATATGGCTAATAATATGAGTTAGATTGATAATACTAAGAGTAGTGAGTATAGTAATTCTCGTTCTATCGATCATATAAGCATAATATGGCTAATAATATGAGTTAGATTGATAATAATAAGAGTAATAACTACAGTACTTGTCGTTCTATCGATCATATAAGCATAATAAGGCTAATAATATGAGTTAGATTGATAATAATAAGAGTAATAAGTATAGTAATTGTCGTTCTCTCGATCATATAAGCATAATATGGCTAATAATATGAGTTAGAGTGATAATACTAAGAGTAGTGAGTATAGTAATTCTCATTCTATCGATCATTTAAGCATAATATGGCTAATAATATGAGTTAGATTGATAATAATAACAGTAATAAGTATAGTAATTGTCGTTCTATCGATAATATAAGCATAATCTGGCTAGTAATATGAGTTAGATTGATAATACTAAGAGTAGTGAGTATAGTAATTCTCGTTCTATCCATCATATAAGCATAATATGGCTAATAATATGAGTTAGATTGATAATAATAAGAGTAATGAGTATAGTAATTGTAGTTCTATCGATCATATCTGCATAATATGGTTAATAATATGAGTTAGATTCATAATAATAAGAGTAATAAGTATAGTAATTGTCGTTCTATCGATCATATAAGCATAATATGGCTAATAATATGAGTTAGATTGATAATACTAAGAGTAGTGAGTATAGTAATTCTCGTTCTATCGATCATATAAGCATAATATGGCTAATAATATGAGTTAGATTGATAGTAATAAGAGTAATAAGTATAGTAATTGTCGTTCTATCGATCATATAAGCATAATAAGGCTAATAATATGAGTTAGAGTGATAATACTAAGAGTAGTGAGTATAGTAATTCTCATTCTATCGATCATATAAGCATAATATGGCTAATAATATGAGTTAGATTGATAATAATAAGAGTAATGAGTATAGTAATTGTAGTTCTATCGATCATTTAAGCATAATATGGCTAATAATATGAGTTAGATTGATGATAATAAGAGTAATGAGTATAGTAATTGTAGTTCTATCGATCATTTAAGCATAATATGGCTAATAATATGAGTTAGATTGATGATAATAAGAGTAATGAGTATAGTAATTGTAGTTCTATCGATCATATCTGCACAATATGGTTAATAATATGAGTTAGATTGATAATACTAAGAGTAGTGAGTATAGTAATTCTCGTTCTATCCATCATATAAGCATAATATGGCTAATAATATGAGTTAGATTGATAATAATAAGAGTAATGAGTATAGTAATTGTAGATCTATCGATCATTTAAGCATAATATGGCTAATAATATGAGTTAGATTGATAATACTAAGAGTAGTGAGTATAGTAATTGTCGTTCTATCGATCATTTAAGCATAATATGGGTAATAATATGAGTCAGATTGATAATAATAACAGTAATAAGTATAGTAATTGTCGTTCTATCGATAATTTAAGCATAATATGGCTAATAATATGAGTTAGATTGATAATACTAAGAGTAGTGAGTATAGTAGTTCTCGTTCTATCGATCATATAAGCATAATATGGCTAATAATATGAGTTAGATTGATAATAATAAGAGTAATAAGTATAGTAATTGTCGTTCTATCGATCATATAAGCATAATATGGCTAATAATATGAGTTAGATTGATAATACTAAGAGCAGTGAGTATAGTAATTCTCATTCTATCGATCATATAAGCATAATATGGCTAATAATATGAGTTAGATTGATAATAATAAGAGTATTGAGTATAGTAATTGTAGTTCTATCGATCATTTAAGCATAATATGGCTAATAATATGAGTTAGATTGATAATAATAAGAGTAATGAGTATAGTAATTGTAGTTCTATCGATCATATCTGCATAATATGGTTAATAATATGAGTTAGATTGATAATAATAAGAGTAGTAAGTATAGTATTTGTCGTTCTATCGATCATATAAGCATAATATGACTAATAATATGAGTTAGATTGATAATAATAAGAGTAATAAGTATAGTAATTGTCGTTCTATCGATCATTTAAGCATAATATGGGTAATAATATGAGTCAGATTGATAATAATAACAGTAATAAGTATAGTAATTGTCGTTCTATCGATAATATAAGCATAATATGGCTAATAATATGAGTTAGATTGATAATACTAAGAGTAGTGAGTATAGTAGTTCTCGTTCTATCGATCACATAAGCATAATATGGCTAATAATATGAGTTAGATTGATAATAATAAGAGTAATAAGTATAGTAATTGTCGTTCTATCGATCATATAAGCATAATATGGCTAATAATATGAGTTAGATTGATAATACTAAGAGTAGTGAGTATAGTAATTCTCGTTCTATCGATCATATAAGCATAATATGGCTAATAATATGAGTTAGATTGATAATAATAAGAGTAATAAGTATAGTAATTGTCGTTCTATCGATCATTTAAGCATAATATGGGTAATAATATGAGTCAGATTGATAATAATAACAGTAATAAGTATAGTAATTGTCGTTCTATCGATAATATAAGCATAATATGGCTAATAATATGAGTTAGATTGATAATACTAAGAGTAGTGAGTATAGTAGTTCTCGTTCTATCGATCATATAAGCATAATATGGCTAATAATATGAGTTAGATTGATAATAATAAGAGTAATAAGTATAGTAATTGTCGTTCTATCGATAATATAAGCATAATATGGCTAATAATATGAGGTAGATTGATAATACTAAGAGTAGTGAGTATAGCAGTTCTCGTTCTATCGATCATATAAGCATAATATGGCTAATAATATGAGTTAGATTGATAATAATAAGAGTAATAAGTATAGTAATTGTCGTTCTATCGATAATATAAGCATAATATGGCTAATAATATGAGTTAGATTGATAATACTAAGAGTAGTGAGTATAGTAGTTCTCGTTCTATCGATCATATAAGCATAATATGGCTAATAATATGAGTTAGATTGATAATAATAAGAGTAATGAGTATAGTAATTCTCGTTCTATCGATCATATAAGCATAATATGGCTAATAATATGAGTTAGATTGATAATAATAAGAGTAATGAGTATAGTAATTGTAGATCTATCGATCATTTAAGCATAATATGGCTAATAATATGAGTTAGAGTGATAATACTGAGAGTAGTGAGTATAGTAATTCTCATTCTATCGATCATATAAGCATAATATGGCTAATAGTATGAGTTAGATTGATAATAATAAGAGTAATGGGTATAGTAATTGTAGTTCTATCGATCATATAAGCAAAATATGGCTAATAATATGAGCTAGATTGATAATAATAAGAGTAATAACTACAGTAATTGTCGTTCTATCGATCATATAAGCATAATAAGGCTAATAATATGAGTTAGATTGATAATAATAACAGTAATAAGTATAGTAATTGTCGTTCTATCGATAATATAAGCATAATATGGCTAATAATATGAGTTAGATTGATAATACTAAGAGTAGTGAGTATAGTAGTTCTCGTTCTATCGATAATATAAGCATAATATGGCTAATAATATGAGTTAGATTGATAATACTAAGAGTAGTGAGTATAGTAGTTCTCGTTCCATCGATCATATAAGCATAATATGGGTAATAATATGAGTTAGATTGATAATAATAAGAGTAATGAGTATAGTAATTGTAGTTCTATCGATCATATCGGCATAATATGGCTAATAATATGATATAGATTGATAATAATAAGAGTAATAAGTATAGTATTTGTCGTTCTATCGATCATGTAAGCATAATATGGCTAATAATACGAGTTAGATTGATAATAATAAGAGTAATAAGTATAGTAATTGTCGTTCTATCGATCATATAAGCATAATATGGCTAATAATATGAGTTAGATTGATAATACTAAGAGTAGTGAGTATAGTAATTCTCGTTCTATCGATCATATAAGCATAATATGGCTAATAATATGAGTTAGATTGATAATAATAAGAGTAATAAGTATAGTAATTGTCGTTCTATCGATCATTTAAGCATAATATGGGTAATAATATGAGTCAGATTGATAATAATAACAGTAATAAGTATAGTAATTGTCGTTCTATCGATAATATAAGCATAATATGGCTAATAATATGAGTTAGATTGATAATACTAAGAGTAGTGAGTATAGTAGTTCTCGTTCTATCGATAATATAAGCATAATATGGCTAATAATATGAGTTAGATTGATAATACTAAGAGTAGTGAGTATAGTAGTTCTCGTTCCATCGATCATATAAGCATAATATGGGTAATAATATGAGTTAGATTGATAATAATAAGAGTAATGAGTATAGTAATTGTAGTTCTATCGATCATATCGGCATAATATGGCTAATAATATGATATAGATTGATAATAATAAGAGTAATAAGTATAGTATTTGTCGTTCTATCGATCATGTAAGCATAATATGGCTAATAATACGAGTTAGATTGATAATAATAAGAGTAATAAGTATAGTAATTGTCGTTCTATCGATCATTTAAGCATAATATGGCTAATAATATGAGTTAGATTGATAATAGTAAGAGTAGTGAGTATAGTAGTTCTCGTTCCATCGATCATATAAGCATAATATGGCTAATAATATGAGTTAGATTGATAATACTAAGAGTAGTGAGTATAGTAATTCTCGTTCTATCGATCATATAAGCATAATATGGCTAATAATATGAGTTAGATTGATAATAATAAGAGTAATAACTACAGTAATTGTCGATCTATCGATCATATAAGCATAATAAGGCTAATAATATGAGTTAGATTGATAATAATAAGAGTAATAAGTATAGTAATTGTCGTTCTCTCGATCATATGAGCATAATATGGCTAATAATATGAGTTAGAGTGATAATACTAAGAGTAGTGAGTATAGTAATTCTCATTCTATCGATCATTTAAGCATAATATGGCTAATAATATGAGTTAGATTGATAATAATAACAGTAATAAGTATAGTAATTGTCGTTCTATCGATAATATAACCATAATATGGCTAATAATATGAGTTAGATTGATAATACTAAGAGTAGTGAGTATAGTAATTCTCGCTCTATCGATCATATAAGCATAATATGGCTAATAATATGAGTTAGATTGATAGTAATAAGAGTAATAAGTATAGTAATTGTCGTTCTATCGATCATATAAGCATAATAAGGCTAATAATATGAGTTAGAGTGATAATACTAAGAGTAGTGAGTATAGTAATTCTCATTCTATCGATCATATAAGCATAATATGGCTAATAATATGAGTTAGATTGATAATAATAAGAGTAATGAGTATAGTAATTGTAGTTCTATCGATCATGTCGGCATAATATGGTGAATAATATGAGTTAGATTCATAATAATAAGAGTAATAAGTATAGTAATTGTCGTTCTATCGATCATATAAGCATAATATGGCTAATAATATGAGTTAGATTGATAATACTAAGAGTAGTGAGTATAGTAATTCTCGTTCTATCGATCATATAAGCATAATATGGCTAATAATATGAGTTAGATTGATAATAATAAGAGTAATAACTACAGTACTTGTCGTTCTATCGATCATATAAGCATAATAAGGCTAATAATATGAGTTAGATTGATAATAATAAGAGTAATAAGTATAGTAATTGTCGTTCTCTCGATCATATAAGCATAATATGGCTAATAATATGAGTTAGAGTGATAATACTAAGAGTAGTGAGTATAGTAATTCTCATTCTATCGATCATTTAAGCATAATATGGCTAATAATATGAGTTAGATTGATAATAATAACAGTAATAAGTATAGTAATTGTCGTTCTATCGATAATATAAGCATAATATGGCTAATAATATGAGTTAGATTGATAATACTAAGAGTAGTGAGTATAGTAATTCTCGTTCTATCCATCATATAAGCATAATATGGCTAATAATATGAGTTAGATTGATAATAATAAGAGTAATGAGTATAGTAATTGTAGTTCTATCGATCATATCTGCATAATATGGTTAATAATATGAGTTAGATTCATAATAATAAGAGTAATAAGTATAGTAATTGTCGTTCTATCGATCATATAAGCATAATATGGCTAATAATATGAGTTAGATTGATAATACTAAGAGTAGTGAGTATAGTAATTCTCGTTCTATCGATCATATAAGCATAATATGGCTAATAATATGAGTTAGATTGATAGTAATAAGAGTAATAAGTATAGTAATTGTCGTTCTATCGATCATATAAGCATAATAAGGCTAATAATTTGAGTTAGAGTGATAATACTAAGAGTAGTGAGTATAGTAATTCTCATTCTATCGATCATATAAGCATAATATGGCTAATAATATGAGTTAGATTGATAATAATAAGAGTAATGAGTATAGTAATTGTAGTTCTATCGATCATTTAAGCATAATATGGCTAATAATATGAGTTAGATTGATGATAATAAGAGTAATGAGTATAGTAATTGTAGTTCTATCGATCATTTAATCATAATATGGCTAATAATATGAGTTAGATTGATGATAATAAGAGTAATGAGTATAGTAATTGTAGTTCTATCGATCATATCTGCACAATATGGTTAATAATATGAGTTAGATTGATAATAATAAGAGTAGTAAGTATAGTATTTGTCGTTCTATCGATCATATAAGCATAATATGGCTAATAATATGAGTTAGATTGATAATACTAAGAGTAGTGAGTATAGTAATTCTCGTTCTATCGATCATATAAGCATAATATGGCTAATAATATGAGTTAGATTGATAATAATAAGAGTAATGAGTACAGTAATTGTAGTTCTATCGATCATATCGGCATAATATGGCTAATAATATGATATAGATTGATAATAATAAGAGTAATAAGTATAGTATTTGTCGTTCTATCGGTCATGTAAGCATAATATGGCTAATAATACGAGTTAGATTGATAATAATAAGAGTAATAAGTATAGTAATTGTCGTTCTACCGATCATTTAAGCATAATATGGGTAATAATATGAGTCAGATTGATAATAATAACAGTAATAAGTATAGTAATTGTCGTTCTATCGATAATATAAGCATAATATGGCTAATAATATGAGTTAGATTGATAATACTAAGAGTAGTGAGTATAGTAGTTCTCGTTCTATCGATCATATAAGCATAATATGGCTAATAATATGAGTTAGATTGATAATAATAAGAGTAATAAGTATAGTAATTCTCGTTCTATCCATCATATAAGCATAATATGGCTAATAATATGAGTTAGATTGATAATAATAAGAGTAATGAGTATAGTAATTGTAGTTCTATCGATCATATCTGCATAATATGGTTAATAATATGAGTTAGATTCATAATAATAAGAGTAATAAGTATAGTAATTGTCGTTCTATCGATCATATAAGCATAATATGGCTAATAATATGAGTTAGATTGATAATACTAAGAGTAGTGAGTATAGTAATTCTCGTTCTATCGATCATATAAGCATAATATGGCTAATAATATGAGTTAGATTGATAGTAATAAGAGTAATACGTATAGTAATTGTCGTTCTATCGATCATATAAGCATAATAAGGCTAATAATATGAGTTAGAGTGATAATACTAAGAGTAGTGAGTATAGTAATTCTCATTCTATCGATCATATAAGCATAATATGGCTAATAATATGAGTTAGATTGATAATAATAAGAGTAATGAGTATAGTAATTGTAGTTCTATCGATCATATCGGCATAATATGGTGAATAATATGAGTTAGATTCATAATAATAAGAGTAATAAGTATAGTAATTGTCGTTCTATCGATCATATAAGCACAATATGGCTAATAATATGAGTTAGATTGATAATAATAACAGTAATAAGTATAGTAATTGTCGTTCTATCGATCATATAAGCATAATATGGCTAATAATATGAGTTAGATTGATAATACTAAGAGCAGTGAGTATAGTAATTCTCATTCTATCGATCATATAAGCATAATATGGCTAATAATATGAGTTAGATTGATAATAATAAGAGTATTGAGTATAGTAATTGTAGTTCTATCGATCATTTAAGCATAATATGGCTAATAATATGAGTTAGATTGATAATAATAAGAGTAATGAGTATAGTAATTGTAGTTCTATCGATCATATCTGCATAATATGGTTAATAATATGAGTTAGATTGATAATAATAAGAGTAGTAAGTATAGTATTTGTCGTTCTATCGATCATATAAGCATAATATGGCTAATAATATGAGTTAGATTGATAATAATAAGAGTAATAAGTATAGTAATTGTCGTTCTATCGATCATTTAAGCATAATATGGGTAATAATACGAGTCAGATTGATAATAATAACAGTAATAAGTATAGTAATTGTCGTTCTATCGATAATATAAGCATAATATGGCTAATAATATGAGTTAGATTGATAATACTAAGAGTAGTGAGTATAGTAGTTCTCGTTCTATCGATCACATAAGCATAATATGGCTAATAATATGAGTTAGATTGATAATAATAAGAGTAATAAGTATAGTAATTGTCGTTCTATCGATCATATAAGCATAATATGGCTAATAATATGAGTTAGATTGATAATACTAAGAGTAGTGAGTGTAGTAATTCTCGTTCTATCGATCATATAAGCATAATATGGCTAATAATATGAGTTAGATTGGTAATAATAAGAGTAATGAGTATAGTAATTGTAGTTCTATCGATCATTTAAGCATAATATGGCTAATAATATGAGTTAGATTGATAATAATAAGAGTAATGAGTATAGTAATTGTAGTTCTATCGATCATATCTGCATAATATGGTTAATAATATGAGTTAGATTGATAATAATAAGAGTAGTAAGTATAGTATTTGTCGTTCTATCGATCATATAAGCATAATATGGCTAATAATATGAGTTAGATTGATAATAATAAGAGTAATAAGTATAGTAATTGTCGTTCTATCGATCATTTAAGCATAATATGGGTAATAATATGAGTCAGATTGATAATAATAACAGTAATAAGTATAGTAATTGTCGTTCTATCGATAATATAAGCATAATATGGCTAATAATATGAGTTAGATTGATAATACTAAGAGTAGTGAGTATAGTAGTTCTCGTTCTATCGATCATATAAGCATAATATGGCTAATAATATGAGTTAGATTGATAATAATAAGAGTAATAAGTATAGTAATTGTCGTTCTATCGATAATATAAGCATAATATGGCTAATAATATGAGGTAGATTGATAATACTAAGAGTAGTGAGTATAGCAGTTCTCGTTCTATCGATCATATAAGCATAATATGGCTAATAATATGAGTTAGATTGATAATAATAAGAGTAATAAGTATAGTAATTGTCGTTCTATCGATAATATAAGCATAATATGGCTAATAATATGAGTTAGATTGATAATACTAAGAGTAGTGAGTATAGTAGTTCTCGTTCTATCGATCATATAAGCATAATATGGCTAATAATATGAGTTAGATTGATAATAATAAGAGTAATGAGTATAGTAATTCTCGTTCTATCGATCATATAAGCATAATATGGCTAATAATATGAGTTAGATTGATAATAATAAGAGTAATGAGTATAGTAATTGTAGATCTATCGATCATTTAAGCATAATATGGCTAATAATATGAGTTAGAGTGATAATACTGAGAGTAGTGAGTATAGTAATTCTCATTCTATCGATCATATAAGCATAATATGGCTAATAATATGAGTTAGATTGATAATAATAAGAGTAATGGGTATAGTAATTGTAGTTCTATCGATCATATAAGCAAAATATGGCTAATAATATGAGCTAGATTGATAATAATAAGAGTAATAACTACAGTAATTGTCGTTCTATCGATCATATAAGCATAATAAGGCTAATAATATAAGTTAGATTGATAATAAAAACAGTAATAAGTATAGTAATTGTCGTTCTATCGATCATTTAAGCATAATATGGGTAATAATATGAGTCAGATTGATAATAATAACAGTACTAAGTATAGTAATTGTCGTTCTATCGATAATATAAGCATAATATGGCTAATAATATGAGTTAGATTGATAATAGTAAGAGTAGTGAGTATAGTAGTTCTCGTTCCATCGATCATATAAGCATAATATGGCTAATAATATGAGTTAGATTGATAATACTAAGAGTAGTGAGTATAGTAATTCTCGTTCTATCGATCATATAAGCATAATATGGCTAATAATATGAGTTAGATTGATAATAATAAGAGTAATAACTACAGTAATTGTCGATCTATCGATCATATAAGCATAATAAGGCTAATAATATGAGTTAGATTGATAATAATAAGAGTAATAAGTATAGTAATTGTCGTTCTCTCGATCATATGAGCATAATATGGCTAATAATATGAGTTAGAGTGATAATACTAAGAGTAGTGAGTATAGTAATTCTCATTCTATCGATCATTTAAGCATAATATGGCTAATAATATGAGTTAGATTGATAATAATAACAGTAATAAGTATAGTAATTGTCGTTCTATCGATAATATAACCATAATATGGCTAATAATATGAGTTAGATTGATAATACTAAGAGTAGTGAGTATAGTAATTCTCGTTCTATCGATCATATAAGCATAATATGGCTAATAATATGAGTTAGATTGATAATAATAAGAGTAATGAGTACAGTAATTGTAGTTCTATCGATCATATCGGCATAATATGGCTAATAATATGATATAGATTGATAATAATAAGAGTAATAAGTATAGTATTTGACGTTCTATCGGTCATGTAAGCATAATATGGCTAATAATACGAGTTAGATTGATAATAATAAGAGTAGTAAGTATAGTATTTGTCGTTCTATCGATCATATAAGCATAATATGGCTAATAATATGAGTTAGATTGATAATAATAAGAGTAATAAGTATAGTAATTGTCGTTCTATCGATCATTTAAGCATAATATGGGTAATAATATGAGTCAGATTGATAATAATAACAGTAATAAGTATAGTAATTGTCGTTCTATCGATAATATAAGCATAATATGGCTAATAATATGAGTTAGATTGATAATACTAAGAGTAGTGAGTATAGTAGTTCTCGTTCTATCGATCACATAAGCATAATATGGCTAATAATATGAGTTAGATTGATAATAATAAGAGTAATAAGTATAGTAATTGTCGTTCTATCGATCATATAAGCATAATATGGCTAATAATATGAGTTAGATTGATAATACTAAGAGTAGTGAGTATAGTAATTCTCGTTCTATCGATCATATAAGCATAATATGGCTAATAATATGAGTTAGATTGGTAATAATAAGAGTAATGAGTATAGTAATTGTAGTTCTATCGATCATTTAAGCATAATATGGCTAATAATATGAGTTAGATTGATAATAATAAGAGTAATGAGTATAGTAATTGTAGTTCTATCGATCATATCTGCATAATATGGTTAATAATATGAGTTAGATTGATAATAATAAGAGTAGTAAGTATAGTATTTGTCGTTCTATCGATCATATAAGCATAATATGGCTAATAATATGAGTTAGATTGATAATAATAAGAGTAATAAGTATAGTAATTGTCGTTCTATCGATCATTTAAGCATAATATGGGTAATAATATGAGTCAGATTGATAATAATAACAGTAATAAGTATAGTAATTGTCGTTCTATCGATAATATAAGCATAATATGGCTAATAATATGAGTTAGATTGATAATACTAAGAGTAGTGAGTATAGTAGTTCTCGTTCTATCGATCATATAAGCATAATATGGCTAATAATATGAGTTAGATTGATAATAATAAGAGTAATAAGTATAGTAATTGTCGTTCTATCGATAATATAAGCATAATATGGCTAATAATATGAGGTAGATTGATAATACTAAGAGTAGTGAGTATAGCAGTTCTCGTTCTATCGATCATATAAGCATAATATGGCTAATAATATGAGTTAGATTGATAATAATAAGAGTAATAAGTATAGTAATTGTCGTTCTATCGATAATATAAGCATAATATGGCTAATAATATGATATAGATTGATAATAATAAGGGTAATAAGTATAGTATTTGTCCTTCTATCGATCATGTAAGCATAATATGGCTAATAATACGAGTTAGATTGATAATAATAAGAGTAATAAGTATAGTAATTGTCGTTCTATCGATCATTTAAGCATAATATGGCTAATAATATGAGTTAGATTGATAATACTAAGAGTAGTGAGTATAGTAGTTCTCGTTCCATCGATCATATAAGCATAATATGGCTAATAATATGAGTTAGATTGATAATACTAAGAGTAGTGAGTATAGTAATTCTCGTTCTATCGATCATATAAGCATAATATGGCTAATAATATGAGTTAGATTGATAATAATAAGAGTAATAACTACAGTAATTGTCGTTCTATCGATCATATAAGCATAATAAGGCTAATAATATGAGTTAGATTGATAATAATAAGAGTAATAAGTATAGTAATTGTCGTTCTCTCGATCATATGAGCATAATATGGCTAATAATATGAGTTAGAGTGATAATACTAAGAGTAGTGAGTATAGTAATTCTCATTCTATCGATCATTTAAGCATAATATGGCTAATAATATGAGTTAGATTGATAATAATAACAGTAATAAGTATAGTAATTGTCGTTCTATCGATAATATAACCATAATATGGCTAATAATATGAGTTAGATTGATAATACTAAGAGTAGTGAGTATAGTAATTCTCGCTCTATCGATCATATAAGCATAATATGGCTAATAATATGAGTTAGATTGATGATAATAAGAGTAATGAGTATAGTAATTGTAGTTCTATCGATCATTTAAGCATAATATGGCTAATAATATGAGTTAGATTGATGATAATAAGAGTAATGAGTATAGTAATTCTCATTCTATCGATCATTTAAGCATAATATGGCTAATAATATGAGTTAGATTGATAATAATAACAGTAATAAGTATAGTAATTGTCGTTCTATCGATAATATAACCATAATATGGCTAATAATATGAGTTAGATTGATAATACTAAGAGTAGTGAGTATAGTAATTCTCGCTCTATCGATCATATAAGCATAATATGGCTAATAATATGAGTTAGATTGATAATACTAAGAGTAGTGAGTATAGTAATTCTCGTTCTATCGATCATATAAGCATAATATGGCTAATAATATGAGTTAGATTGATAATAATAAGAGTAATGAGTACAGTAATTGTAGTTCTATCGATCATATCGGCATAATATGGCTAATAATATGATATAGATTGATAATAATAAGAGTAATAAGTATAGTATTTGACGTTCTATCGGTCATGTAAGCATAATATGGCTAATAATACGAGTTAGATTGATAATAATAAGAGTAATAAGTATAGTAATTGTCGTTCTACCGATCATTTAAGCATAATATGGGTAATAATATGAGTCAGATTGATAATAATAACAGTAATGAGTATAGTAATTGTCGTTCTATCGATAATATAAGCATAATATGGCTAATAATATGAGTTAGATTGATAATACTAAGAGTAGTGAGTATAGTAGTTCTCGTTCTATCGATCATATAAGCATAATATGGCTAATAATATGAGTTAGATTGATAATAATAAGAGTAATAAGTATAGTAATTCTCGTTCTATCCATCATATAAGCATAATATGGCTAATAATATGAGTTAGATTGATAATAATAAGAGTAATGAGTATAGTAATTGTAGTTCTATCGATCATATCTGCATAATATGGTTAATAATATGAGTTAGATTCATAATAATAAGAGTAATAAGTATAGTAATTGTCGTTCTATCGATCATATAAGCATAATATGGCTAATAATATGAGTTAGATTGATAATACTAAGAGTAGTGAGTATAGTAATTCTCGTTCTATCGATCATATAAGCATAATATGGCTAATAATATGAGTTAGATTGATAGTAATAAGAGTAATACGTATAGTAATTGTCGTTCTATCGATCATATAAGCATAATAAGGCTAATAATATGAGTTAGAGTGATAATACTAAGAGTAGTGAGTATAGTAATTCTCATTCTATCGATCATATAAGCATAATATGGCTAATAATATGAGTTAGATTGATAATAATAAGAGTAATGAGTATAGTAATTGTAGTTCTATCGATCATATCGGCATAATATGGTGAATAATATGAGTTAGATTCATAATAATAAGAGTAATAAGTATAGTAATTGTCGTTCTATCGATAATATAAGCATAATATGGCTAATAATATGAGTTAGATTGATAATACTAAGAGTAGTGAGTATAGTAGTTCTCGTTCTATCGATCATATAAGCATAATATGGCTAATAATATGAGTTAGATTGATAATAATAAGAGTAATGAGTATAGTAATTCTCGTTCTATCGATCATATAAGCATAATATGGCTAATAATATGAGTTAGATTGATAATAATAAGAGTAATGAGTATAGTAATTGTAGATCTATCGATCATTTAAGCATAATATGGCTAATAATATGAGTTAGAGTGATAATACAGAGAGTAGTGAGTATAGTAATTCTCATTCTATCGATCATATAAGCATAATATGGCTAATAATATGAGTTAGATTGATAATAATAAGAGTAATGGGTATAGTAATTGTAGTTCTATCGATCATATAAGCAAAATATGGCTAATAATATGAGCTAGATTGATAATAATAAGAGTAATAACTACAGTAATTGTCGTTCTATCGATCATATAAGCATAATAAGGCTAATAATATAAGTTAGATTGATAATAAAAACAGTAATAAGTATAGTAATTGTCGTTCTATCGATCATTTAAGCATAATATGGGTAATAATATGAGTCAGATTGATAATAATAACAGTACTAAGTATAGTAATTGTCGTTCTATCGATAATATAAGCATAATATGGCTAATAATATGAGTTAGATTGATAATACTAAGAGTAGTGAGTATAGTAGTTCTCGTTCCATCGATCATATAAGCATAATATGGGTAATAATATGAGTTAGATTGATAATAATAAGAGTAATGAGTATAGTAATTGTAGTTCTATCGATCATATCGGCATAATATGGCTAATAATATGATATAGATTGATAATAATAAGAGTAATAAGTATAGTATTTGTCGTTCTATCGATCATGTAAGCATAATATGGCTAATAATACGAGTTAGATTGATAATAATAAGAGTAATAAGTATAGTAATTGTCGTTCTATCGATCATTTAAGCATAATATGGCTAATAATATGAGTTAGATTGATAATAGTAAGAGTAGTGAGTATAGTAGTTCTCGTTCCATCGATCATATAAGCATAATATGGCTAATAATATGAGTTAGATTGATAATACTAAGAGTAGTGAGTATAGTAATTCTCGTTCTATCGATCATATAAGCATAATATGGCTAATAATATGAGTTAGATTGATAATAATAAGAGTAATAACTACAGTAATTGTCGATCTATCGATCATATAAGCATAATAAGGCTAATAATATGAGTTAGATTGATAATAATAAGAGTAATAAGTATAGTAATTGTCGTTCTATCGATCATATAAGCATAATATGGCTAATAATATGAGTTAGATTGATAATACTAAGAGTAGTGAGTATAGTAATTCTCGTTTTATCGATCATATAAGCATAATATGGCTAATAATATGAGTTAGATTGATAATAATAAGAGTAATAACTACAGTACTTGTCGTTCTATCGATCATATAAGCATAATAAGGCTAATAATATGAGTTAGATTGATAATAATAAGAGTAATAAGTATAGTAATTGTCGTTCTCTCGATCATATAAGCATAATATGGCTAATAATATGAGTTAGAGTGATAATACTAAGAGTAGTGAGTATAGTAATTCTCATTCTATCGATCATTTAAGCATAATATGGCTAATAATATGAGTTAGATTGATAATAATAACAGTAATAAGTATAGTAATTGTCGTTCTATCGATAATATAAGCATAATATGGCTAATAATATGAGTTAGATTGATAATACTAAGAGTAGTGAGTATAGTAATTCTCGTTCTATCCATCATATAAGCATAATATGGCTAATAATATGAGTTAGATTGATAATAATAAGAGTAATGAGTATAGTAATTGTAGTTCTATCGATCATATCTGCATAATATGGTTAATAATATGAGTTAGATTCATAATAATAAGAGTACTAAGTATAGTAATTGTCGTTCTATCGATCATATAAGCATAATATGGCTAATAATATGAGTTAGATTGATAATACTAAGAGTAGTGAGTATAGTAATTCTCGTTCTATCGATCATATAAGCATAATATGGCTAATAATATGAGTTAGATTGATAGTAATAAGAGTAATAAGTATAGTAATTGTCGTTCTATCGATCATATAAGCATAATAAGGCTAATAATTTGAGTTAGAGTGATAATACTAAGAGTAGTGAGTATAGTAATTCTCATTCTATCGATCATATAAGCATAATATGGCTAATAATATGAGTTAGATTGATAATAATAAGAGTAATGAGTATAGTAATTGTAGTTCTATCGATCAGTTAAGCATAATATGGCTAATAATATGAGTTAGATTGATGATAATAAGAGTAATGAGTATAGTAATTGTAGTTCTATCGATCATTTAAGCATAATATGGCTAATAATATGAGTTAGATTGATGATAATAAGAGTAATGAGTATAGTAATTGTAGTTCTATCGATCATATCTGCACAATATGGTTAATAATATGAGTTAGATTGATAATAATAAGAGTAGTAAGTATAGTATTTGTCGTTCTATCGATCATATAAGCATAATATGGCTAATAATATGAGTTAGATTGATAATACTAAGAGTAGTGAGTATAGTAATTCTCGTTCTATCGATCATATAAGCATAATATGGCTAATAATATGAGTTAGATTGATAATAATAAGAGTAATGAGTACAGTAATTGTAGTTCTATCGATCATATCGGCATAATATGGCTAATAATATGATATAGATTGATAATAATAAGAGTAATAAGTATAGTATTTGACGTTCTATCGGTCATGTAAGCATAATATGGCTAATAATACGAGTTAGATTGATAATAATAAGAGTAATAAGTATAGTAATTGTCGTTCTACCGATCATTTAAGCATAATATGGGTAATAATATGAGTCAGATTGATAATAATAACAGTAATGAGTATAGTAATTGTCGTTCTATCGATAATATAAGCATAATATGGCTAATAATATGAGTTAGATTGATAATACTAAGAGTAGTGAGTATAGTAGTTCTCGTTCTATCGATCATATAAGCATAATATGGCTAATAATATGAGTTAGATTGATAATAATAAGAGTAATAAGTATAGTAATTCTCGTTCTATCCATCATATAAGCATAATATGGCTAATAATATGAGTTAGATTGATAATAATAAGAGTAATGAGTATAGTAATTGTAGTTCTATCGATCATATCTGCATAATATGGCTAATAATATGAGTTAGATTGATAATACTAAGAGTAGTGAGTATAGTAATTGTCGTTCTATCGATCATATAAGCATAATATGGCTAATAATATGAGTTAGATTGATAGTAATAAGAGTAATACGTATAGTAATTGTCGTTCTATCGATCATATAAGCATAATAAGGCTAATAATATGAGTTAGAGTGATAATACTAAGAGTAGTGAGTATAGTATTTGTCGTTCTATCGATCATATAAGCATAATATGGCTAATAATATGAGTTAGATTGATAATAATAAGAGTAATAAGTATAGTAATTGTCGTTCTATCGATCATTTAAGCATAATATGGGTAATAATATGAGTCAGATTGATAATAATAACAGTAATAAGTATAGTAATTGTCGTTCTATCGATAATATAAGCATAATATGGCTAATAATATGAGTTAGATTGATAATACTAAGAGTAGTGAGTATAGTAGTTCTCGTTCTATCGATCATATAAGCATAATATGGCTAATAATATGAGTTAGATTGATAATAATAAGAGTAATAAGTATAGTAATTGTCGTTCTATCGATCATATAAGCATAATATGGCTAATAATATGAGTTAGATTGATAATACTAAGAGTAGTGAGTATAGTAATTCTCGTTCTATCGATCATATAAGCATAATATGGCTAATAATATGAGTTAGATTGATAATACTAAGAGTAGTGAGTATAGTAATTCTCGTTCTATCGATCATATATGCATAATATGGCTAATAATATGAGTTAGATTGATAATAATAAGAGTAATAACTACAGTAATTGTCGTTCTATCGATCATATAAGCATAATATGTCTAATAATATGAGTTAGATTGATAATACTAAGAGTAGTGAGTATAGTAATTCTCATTCTATCGATCATTTAAGCATAATATGGCTAATAATATGAGTTAGATTGATAATAATAACAGTAATAAGTATAGTAATTGTCGTTCTATCGATAATATAACCATAATATGGCTAATAATATGAGTTAGATTGATAATACTAAGAGTAGTGAGTATAGTAATTCTCGCTCTATCGATCATATAAGCATAATATGGCTAATAATATGAGTTAGATTGATAGTAATAAGAGTAATAAGTATAGTAATTGTCGTTCTATCGATCATATAAGCATAATAAGGCTAATAATATGAGTTAGAGTGATAATACTAAGAGTAGTGAGTATAGTAATTCTCATTCTATCGATCATATAAGCATAATATGGCTAATAATATGAGTTAGATTGATAATAATAAGAGTAATGAGTATAGTAATTGTAGTTCTATCGATCATGTCGGCATAATATGGTGAATAATATGAGTTAGATTCATAATAATAAGAGTAATAAGTATAGTAATTGTCGTTCTATCGATCATATAAGCATAATATGGCTAATAATATGAGTTAGATTGATAATACTAAGAGTAGTGAGTATAGTAATTCTCGTTTTATCGATCATATAAGCATAATATGGCTAATAATATGAGTTAGATTGATAATAATAAGAGTAATAACTACAGTACTTGTCGTTCTATCGATCATTTAAGCATAATATGGGTAATAATATGAGTCAGATTGATAATAATAACAGTAATAAGTATAGTAATTGTCGTTCTATCGATAATATAAGCATAATATGGCTAATAATATGAGTTAGATTGATAATACTAAGAGTAGTGAGTATAGTAGTTCTCGTTCTATCGATCATATAAGCATAATATGGCTAATAATATGAGTTAGATTGATAATAATAAGAGTAATAAGTATAGTAATTGTCGTTCTATCGATCATATAAGCATAATATGGCTAATAATATGAGTTAGATTGATAATACTAAGAGTAGTGAGTATAGTAATTCTCGTTCTATCGATCATATATGCATAATATGGCTAATAATATGAGTTAGATTGATAATAATAAGAGTAATAACTACAGTAATTGTCGTTCTATCGATCATATAAGCATAATAAGGCTAATAATATGAGTTAGAGTGATAATACTAAGAGTAGTGAGTATAGTAATTCTCATTCTATCGATCATATAAGCATAATATGGCTAATAATATGAGTTAGATTGATAATAATAAGAGTAATGAGTATAGTAATTGTAGTTCTATCGATCATTTAAGCATAATATGGCTAATAATATGAGTTAGATTGATGATAATAAGAGTAATGAGTATAGTAATTGTAGTTCTATCGATCATATCTGCACAATATGGTTAATAATATGAGTTAGATTGATAATAATAAGAGTAGTAAGTACAGTATTTGTCGTTCTATCGATCATATAAGCATAATATGGCTAATAATATGAGTTAGATTGATAATACTAAGAGTAGTGAGTATAGTAATTCTCGTTCTATCGATCATATAAGCATAATATGGCTAATAATATGAGTTAGATTGATAATAATAAGAGTAATGAGTATAGTAATTGTAGTTCTATCGATCATATCGGCATAATATGGCTAATAATATGATATAGATTGATAATAATAAGAGTAATAAGTATAGTATTTGTCCTTCTATCGATCATGTAAGCATAATATGGCTAATAATACGAGTTAGATTGATAATAATAAGAGTAATAAGTATAGTAATTGTCGTTCTATCGATCATTTAAGCATAATATGGCTAATAATATGAGTTAGATTGATAATACTAAGAGTAGTGAGTATAGTAGTTCTCGTTCCATCGATCATATAAGCATAATATGGCTAATAATATGAGTTAGATTGATAATACTAAGAGTAGTGAGTATAGTAATTCTCGTTCTATCGATCATATAAGCATAATATGGCTAATAATATGAGTTAGATTGATAATAATAAGAGTAATAACTACAGTAATTGTCGTTCTATCGATCATTTAAGCATAATATGGGTAATAATATGAGTCAGATTGATAATAATAACAGTAATAAGTATAGTAATTGTCGTTCTATCGATAATATAAGCATAATATGGCTAATAATATGAGTTAGATTGATAATACTAAGAGTAGTGAGTATAGTAGTTCTCGTTCTATCGATCATATAAGCATAATATGGCTAATAATATGAGTTAGATTGATAATAATAAGAGTAATAAGTATAGTAATTGTCGTTCTATCGATCATATAAGCATAATATGGCTAATAATATGAGTTAGATTGATAATACTAAGAGTAGTGAGTATAGTAATTCTCGTTCTATCGATCATATATGCATAATATGGCTAATAATATGAGTTAGATTGATAATAATAAGAGTAATAACTACAGTAATTGTCGTTCTATCGATCATATAAGCATAATAAGGCTAATAATATGAGTTAGAGTGATAATACTAAGAGTAGTGAGTATAGTAATTCTCATTCTATCGATCATATAAGCATAATATGGCTAATAATATGAGTTAGATTGATAATAATAAGAGTAATGAGTATAGTAATTGTAGTTCTATCGATCATTTAAGCATAATATGGCTAATAATATGAGTTAGATTGATGATAATAAGAGTAATGAGTATAGTAATTGTAGTTCTATCGATCATATCTGCACAATATGGTTAATAATATGAGTTAGATTGATAATAATAAGAGTAGTAAGTACAGTATTTGTCGTTCTATCGATCATATAAGCATAATATGGCTAATAATATGAGTTAGATTGATAATACTAAGAGTAGTGAGTATAGTAATTCTCGTTCTATCGATCATATAAGCATAATATGGCTAATAATATGAGTTAGATTGATAATAATAAGAGTAATGAGTATAGTAATTGTAGTTCTATCGATCATATCGGCATAATATGGCTAATAATATGATATAGATTGATAATAATAAGAGTAATAAGTATAGTATTTGTCCTTCTATCGATCATGTAAGCATAATATGGCTAATAATACGAGTTAGATTGATAATAATAAGAGTAATAAGTATAGTAATTGTCGTTCTATCGATCATTTAAGCATAATATGGCTAATAATATGAGTTAGATTGATAATACTAAGAGTAGTGAGTATAGTAGTTCTCGTTCCATCGATCATATAAGCATAATATGGCTAATAATATGAGTTAGATTGATAATACTAAGAGTAGTGAGTATAGTAATTCTCGTTCTATCGATCATATAAGCATAATATGGCTAATAATATGAGTTAGATTGATAATAATAAGAGTAATAACTACAGTAATTGTCGTTCTATCGATCATATAAGCATAATAAGGCTAATAATATGAGTTAGATTGATAATAATAAGAGTAATAAGTATAGTAATTGTCGTTCTCTCGATCATATGAGCATAATATGGCTAATAATATGAGTTAGAGTGATAATACTAAGAGTAGTGAGTATAGTAATTCTCATTCTATCGATCATTTAAGCATAATATGGCTAATAATATGAGTTAGATTGATAATAATAACAGTAATAAGTATAGTAATTGTCGTTCTATCGATAATATAACCATAATATGGCTAATAATATGAGTTAGATTGATAATACTAAGAGTAGTGAGTATAGTAATTCTCGCTCTATCGATCATATAAGCATAATATGGCTAATAATATGAGTTAGATTGATAGTAATAAGAGTAATAAGTATAGTAATTGTCGTTCTATCGATCATATAAGCATAATAAGGCTAATAATATGAGTTAGAGTGATAATACTAAGAGTAGTGAGTATAGTAATTCTCATTCTATCGATCATATAAGCATAATATGGCTAATAATATGAGTTAGATTGATAATAATAAGAGTAATGAGTATAGTAATTGTCGTTCTCTCGATCATATAAGCATAATATGGCTAATAATATGAGTTAGAGTGATAATACTAAGAGTAGTGAGTATAGTAATTCTCATTCTATCGATCATTTAAGCATAATATGGCTAATAATATGAGTTAGATTGATAATACTAAGAGTAGTGAGTATAGTAATTCTCGTTCTATCGATCATATAAGCATAATATGGCTAATAATATGAGTTAGATTGATAATAATAAGAGTAATGAGTATAGTAATTGTAGTTCTATCGATCATATCGGCATAATATGGCTAATAATATGATATAGATTGATAATAATAAGAGTAATAAGTATAGTATTTGTCCTTCTATCGATCATGTAAGCATAATATGGCTAATAATACGAGTTAGATTGATAATAATAAGAGTAATAAGTATAGTAATTGTCGTTCTATCGATCATTTAAGCATAATATGGCTAATAATATGAGTTAGATTGATAATACTAAGAGTAGTGAGTATAGTAGTTCTCGTTCCATCGATCATATAAGCATAATATGGCTAATAATATGAGTTAGATTGATAATACTAAGAGTAGTGAGTATAGTAATTCTCGTTCTATCGATCATATAAGCATAATATGGCTAATAATATGAGTTAGATTGATAATAATAAGAGTAATAACTACAGTAATTGTCGTTCTATCGATCATATAAGCATAATAAGGCTAATAATATGAGTTAGATTGATAATAATAAGAGTAATAAGTATAGTAATTGTCGTTCTCTCGATCATATGAGCATAATATGGCTAATAATATGAGTTAGAGTGATAATACTAAGAGTAGTGAGTATAGTAATTCTCATTCTATCGATCATTTAAGCATAATATGGCTAATAATATGAGTTAGATTGATAATAATAACAGTAATAAGTATAGTAATTGTCGTTCTATCGATAATATAACCATAATATGGCTAATAATATGAGTTAGATTGATAATACTAAGAGTAGTGAGTATAGTAATTCTCGCTCTATCGATCATATAAGCATAATATGGCTAATAATATGAGTTAGATTGATAGTAATAAGAGTAATAAGTATAGTAATTGTCGTTCTATCGATCATATAAGCATAATAAGGCTAATAATTTGAGTTAGAGTGATAATACTAAGAGTAGTGAGTATAGTAATTCTCATTCTATCGATCATATAAGCATAATATGGCTAATAATATGAGTTAGATTGATAATAATAAGAGTAATGAGTATAGTAATTGTAGTTCTATCGATCATTTAAGCATAATATGGCTAATAATATGAGTTAGATTGATGATAATAAGAGTAATGAGTATAGTAATTGTAGTTCTATCGATCATTTAAGCATAATATGGCTAATAATATGAGTTAGATTGATGATAATAAGAGTAATGAGTATAGTAATTGTAGTTCTATCGATCATATCTGCACAATATGGTTAATAATATGAGTTAGATTGATAATAATAAGAGTAGTAAGTATAGTATTTGTCGTTCTATCGATCATATAAGCATAATATGGCTAATAATATGAGTTAGATTGATAATACTAAGAGTAGTGAGTATAGTAATTCTCGTTCTATCGATCATATAAGCATAATATGGCTAATAATATGAGTTAGATTGATAATAATAAGAGTAATGAGTACAGTAATTGTAGTTCTATCGATCATATCGGCATAATATGGCTAATAATATGATATAGATTGATAATAATAAGAGTAATAAGTATAGTATTTGACGTTCTATCGGTCATGTAAGCATAATATGGCTAATAATACGAGTTAGATTGATAATAATAAGAGTAATAAGTATAGTAATTGTCGTTCTACCGATCATTTAAGCATAATATGGGTAATAATATGAGTCAGATTGATAATAATAACAGTAGCGAGTATAGTAATTGTCGTTCTATCGATAATATAAGCATAATATGGCTAATGATATGAGTTAGATTGATAATACTAAGAGTAGTGAGTATAGTAGTTCTCGTTCTATCGATCATATAAGCATAATATGCCTAATAATATGAGTTAGATTGATAATAATAAGAGTAATAAGTATAGTAATTCTCGTTCTATCCATCATATAAGCATAATATGGCTAATAATATGAGTTAGATTGATAATAATAAGAGTAATGAGTATAGTAATTGTAGTTCTATCGATCATATCTGCATAATATGGTTAATAATATGAGTTAGATTCATAATAATAAGAGTAATAAGTATAGTAATTGTCGTTCTATCGATCATATAAGCATAATATGGCTAATAATATGAGTTAGATTGATAATACTAAGAGTAGTGAGTATAGTAATTCTCGTTCTATCGATCATATAAGCATAATATGGCTAATAATATGAGTTAGATTGATAGTAATAAGAGTAATACGTATAGTAATTGTCGTTCTATCGATCATATAAGCATAATAAGGCTAATAATATGAGTTAGAGTGATAATACTAAGAGTAGTGAGTATAGTAATTCTCATTCTATCGATCATATAAGCATAATATGGCTAATAATATGAGTTAGATTGATAATAATAAGAGTAATGAGTATAGTAATTGTAGTTCTATCGATCATATCGGCATAATATGGTGAATAATATGAGTTAGATTCATAATAATAAGAGTAATAAGTATAGTAATTGTCGTTCTATCGATAATATAAGCATAATATGGCTAATAATATGAGTTAGATTGATAATACTAAGAGTAGTGAGTATAGTAGTTCTCGTTCTATCGATCATATAAGCATAATATGGCTAATAATATGAGTTAGATTGATAATAATAAGAGTAATGAGTATAGTAATTCTCGTTCTATCGATCATATAAGCATAATATGGCTAATAATATGAGTTAGATTGATAATAATAAGAGTAATGAGTATAGTAATTGTAGATCTATCGATCATTTAAGCATAATATGGCTAATAATATGAGTTAGAGTGATAATACTGAGAGTAGTGAGTATAGTAATTCTCATTCTATCGATCATATAAGCATAATATGGCTAATAATATGAGTTAGATTGATAATAATAAGAGTAATGGGTATAGTAATTGTAGTTCTATCGATCATATCGGCATAATATGGCTAATAATATGATATAGATTGATAATAATAAGAGTAATAAGTATAGTATTTGTCGTTCTATCGATCATGTAAGCATAATATGGCTAATAATACGAGTTAGATTGATAATAATAAGAGTAATAAGTATAGTAATTGTCGTTCTATCGATCATTTAAGCATAATATGGCTAATAATATGAGTTAGATTGATAATAGTAAGAGTAGTGAGTATAGTAGTTCTCGTTCCATCGATCATATAAGCATAATATGGCTAATAATATGAGTTAGATTGATAATACTAAGAGTAGTGAGTATAGTAATTCTCGTTCTATCGATCATATAAGCATAATATGGCTAATAATATGAGTTAGATTGATAATAATAAGAGTAATAACTACAGTAATTGTCGATCTATCGATCATATAAGCATAATAAGGCTAATAATATGAGTTAGATTGATAATAATAAGAGTAATAAGTATAGTAATTGTCGTTCTATCGATCATATAAGCATAATATGGCTAATAATATGAGTTAGATTGATAATACTAAGAGTAGTGAGTATAGTAATTCTCGTTTTATCGATCATATAAGCATAATATGGCTAATAATATGAGTTAGATTGATAATAATAAGAGTAATAACTACAGTACTTGTCGTTCTATCGATCATATAAGCATAATAAGGCTAATAATATGAGTTAGATTGATAATAATAAGAGTAATAAGTATAGTAATTGTCGTTCTCTCGATCATATAAGCATAATATGGCTAATAATATGAGTTAGAGTGATAATACTAAGAGTAGTGAGTATAGTAATTCTCATTCTATCGATCATTTAAGCATAATATGGCTAATAATATGAGTTAGATTGATAATAATAACAGTAATAAGTATAGTAATTGTCGTTCTATCGATAATATAAGCATAATATGGCTAATAATATGAGTTAGATTGATAATACTAAGAGTAGTGAGTATAGTAATTCTCGTTCTATCCATCATATAAGCATAATATGGCTAATAATATGAGTTAGATTGATAATAATAAGAGTAATGAGTATAGTAATTGTAGTTCTATCGATCATATCTGCATAATATGGTTAATAATATGAGTTAGATTCATAATAATAAGAGTAATAAGTATAGTAATTGTCGTTCTATCGATCATATAAGCATAATATGGCTAATAATATGAGTTAGATTGATAATACTAAGAGTAGTGAGTATAGTAATTCTCGTTCTATCGATCATATAAGCATAATATGGCTAATAATATGAGTTAGATTGATAGTAATAAGAGTAATAAGTATAGTAATTGTCGTTCTATCGATCATATAAGCATAATAAGGCTAATAATTTGAGTTAGAGTGATAATACTAAGAGTAGTGAGTATAGTAATTCTCATTCTATCGATCATATAAGCATAATATGGCTAATAATATGAGTTAGATTGATAATAATAAGAGTAATGAGTATAGTAATTGTAGTTCTATCGATCAGTTAAGCATAATATGGCTAATAATATGAGTTAGATTGATGATAATAAGAGTAATGAGTATAGTAATTGTAGTTCTATCGATCATTTAAGCATAATATGGCTAATAATATGAGTTAGATTGATGATAATAAGAGTAATGAGTATAGTAATTGTAGTTCTATCGATCATATCTGCACAATATGGTTAATAATATGAGTTAGATTGATAATAATAAGAGTAGTAAGTATAGTATTTGTCGTTCTATCGATCATATAAGCATAATATGGCTAATAATATGAGTTAGATTGATAATACTAAGAGTAGTGAGTATAGTAATTCTCGTTCTATCGATCATATAAGCATAATATGGCTAATAATATGAGTTAGATTGATAATAATAAGAGTAATGAGTACAGTAATTGTAGTTCTATCGATCATATCGGCATAATATGGCTAATAATATGATATAGATTGATAATAATAAGAGTAATAAGTATAGTATTTGACGTTCTATCGGTCATGTAAGCATAATATGGCTAATAATACGAGTTAGATTGATAATAATAAGAGTAATAAGTATAGTAATTGTCGTTCTACCGATCATTTAAGCATAATATGGGTAATAATATGAGTCAGATTGATAATAATAACAGTAATGAGTATAGTAATTGTCGTTCTATCGATAATATAAGCATAATATGGCTAATAATATGAGTTAGATTGATAATACTAAGAGTAGTGAGTATAGTAGTTCTCGTTCTATCGATCATATAAGCATAATATGGCTAATAATATGAGTTAGATTGATAATAATAAGAGTAATAAGTATAGTAATTCTCGTTCTATCCATCATATAAGCATAATATGGCTAATAATATGAGTTAGATTGATAATAATAAGAGTAATGAGTATAGTAATTGTAGTTCTATCGATCATATCTGCATAATATGGTTAATAATATGAGTTAGATTCATAATAATAAGAGTAATAAGTATAGTAATTGTCGTTCTATCGATCATATAAGCATAATATGGCTAATAATATGAGTTAGATTGATAATACTAAGAGTAGTGAGTATAGTAATTCTCGTTCTATCGATCATATAAGCATAATATGGCTAATAATATGAGTTAGATTGATAGTAATAAGAGTAATACGTATAGTAATTGTCGTTCTATCGATCATATAAGCATAATAAGGCTAATAATATGAGTTAGAGTGATAATACTAAGAGTAGTGAGTATAGTATTTGTCGTTCTATCGATCATATAAGCATAATATGGCTAATAATATGAGTTAGATTGATAATAATAAGAGTAATAAGTATAGTAATTGTCGTTCTATCGATCATTTAAGCATAATATGGGTAATAATATGAGTCAGATTGATAATAATAACAGTAATAAGTATAGTAATTGTCGTTCTATCGATAATATAAGCATAATATGGCTAATAATATGAGTTAGATTGATAATACTAAGAGTAGTGAGTATAGTAGTTCTCGTTCTATCGATCATATAAGCATAATATGGCTAATAATACGAGTTAGATTGATAATAATAAGAGTAATAAGTATAGTAATTGTCGTTCTATCGATCATATAAGCATAATATGGCTAATAATATGAGTTAGATTGATAATACTAAGAGTAGTGAGTATAGTAATTCTCGTTCTATCGATCATATAAGCATAATATGGCTAATAATATGAGTTAGATTGATAATACTAAGAGTAGTGAGTATAGTAATTCTCGTTCTATCGATCATATATGCATAATATGGCTAATAATATGAGTTAGATTGATAATAATAAGAGTAATAACTACAGTAATTGTCGTTCTATCGATCATATAAGCATAATATGTCTAATAATATGAGTTAGATTGATAATACTAAGAGTAGTGAGTATAGTAATTCTCATTCTATCGATCATTTAAGCATAATATGGCTAATAATATGAGTTAGATTGATAATAATAACAGTAATAAGTATAGTAATTGTCGTTCTATCGATAATATAACCATAATATGGCTAATAATATGAGTTAGATTGATAATACTAAGAGTAGTGAGTATAGTAATTCTCGCTCTATCGATCATATAAGCATAATATGGCTAATAATATGAGTTAGATTGATAGTAATAAGAGTAATAAGTATAGTAATTGTCGTTCTATCGATCATATAAGCATAATAAGGCTAATAATATGAGTTAGAGTGATAATACTAAGAGTAGTGAGTATAGTAATTCTCATTCTATCGATCATATAAGCATAATATGGCTAATAATATGAGTTAGATTGATAATAATAAGAGTAATGAGTATAGTAATTGTAGTTCTATCGATCATGTCGGCATAATATGGTGAATAATATGAGTTAGATTCATAATAATAAGAGTAATAAGTATAGTAATTGTCGTTCTATCGATCATATAAGCATAATATGGCTAATAATATGAGTTAGATTGATAATACTAAGAGTAGTGAGTATAGTAATTCTCGTTTTGTCGATCATATAAGCATAATATGGCTAATAATATGAGTTAGATTGATAATAATAAGAGTAATAACTACAGTACTTGTCGTTCTATCGATCATATAAGCATAATAAGGCTAATAATATGAGTTAGATTGATAATAATAAGAGTAATAAGTATAGTAATTGTCGTTCTCTCGATCATATAAGCATAATATGGCTAATAATATGAGTTAGAGTGATAATACTAAGAGTAGTGAGTATAGTAATTCTCATTCTATCGATCATTTAAGCATAATATGGCTAATAATATGAGTTAGATTGATAATAATAACAGTAATAAGTATAGTAATTGTCGTTCTATCGATAATATAAGCATAATATGGCTAATAATATGAGTTAGATTGATAATACTAAGAGTAGTGAGTATAGTAATTCTCGTTCTATCCATCATATAAGCATAATATGGCTAATAATATGAGTTAGATTGATAATAATAAGAGTAATGAGTATAGTAATTGTAGTTCTATCGATCATATCTGCATAATATGGTTAATAATATGAGTTAGATTCATAATAATAAGAGTAATAAGTATAGTAATTGTCGTTCTATCGATCATATAAGCATAATATGGCTAATAATATGAGTTAGATTGATAATACTAAGAGTAGTGAGTATAGTAATTCTCGTTCTATCGATCATATAAGCATAATATGGCTAATAATATGAGTTAGATTGATAGTAATAAGAGTAATAAGTATAGTAATTGTCGTTCTATCGATCATATAAGCATAATAAGGCTAATAATTTGAGTTAGAGTGATAATACTAAGAGTAGTGAGTATAGTAATTCTCATTCTATCGATCATATAAGCATAATATGGCTAATAATATGAGTTAGATTGATAATAATAAGAGTAATGAGCATAGTAATTGTAGTTCTATCGATCATTTAAGCATAATATGGCTAATAATATGAGTTAGATTGATGATAATAAGAGTAATGAGTATAGTAATTGTAGTTCTATCGATCATTTAAGCATAATATGGCTAATAATATGAGTTAGATTGATGATAATAAGAGTAATGAGTATAGTAATTGTAGTTCTATCGATCATATCTGCACAATATGGTTAATAATATGAGTTAGATTGATAATAATAAGAGTAGTAAGTATAGTATTTGTCGTTCTATCGATCATATAAGCATAATATGGCTAATAATATGAGTTAGATTGATAATACTAAGAGTAGTGAGTATAGTAATTCTCGTTCTATCGATCATATAAGCATAATATGGCTAATAATATGAGTTAGATTGATAATAATAAGAGTAATGAGTACAGTAATTGTAGTTCTATCGATCATATCGGCATAATATGGCTAATAATATGATATAGATTGATAATAATAAGAGTAATAAGTATAGTATTTGACGTTCTATCGGTCATGTAAGCATAATATGGCTAATAATACGAGTTAGATTGATAATAATAAGAGTAATAAGTATAGTAATTGTCGTTCTACCGATCATTTAAGCATAATATGGGTAATAATATGAGTCAGATTGATAATAATAACAGTAATGAGTATAGTAATTGTCGTTCTATCGATAATATAAGCATAATATGGCTAATAATATGAGTTAGATTGATAATACTAAGAGTAGTGAGTATAGTAGTTCTCGTTCTATCGATCATATAAGCATAATATGGCTAATAATATGAGTTAGATTGATAATAATAAGAGTAATAAGTATAGTAATTCTCGTTCTATCCATCATATAAGCATAATATGGCTAATAATATGAGTTAGATTGATAATAATAAGAGTAATGAGTATAGTAATTGTAGTTCTATCGATCATATCTGCATAATATGGTTAATAATATGAGTTAGATTCATAATAATAAGAGTAATAAGTATAGTAATTGTCGTTCTATCGATCATATAAGCATAATATGGCTAATAATATGAGTTAGATTGATAATACTAAGAGTAGTGAGTATAGTAATTCTCGTTCTATCGATCATATAAGCATAATATGGCTAATAATATGAGTTAGATTGATAGTAATAAGAGTAATACGTATAGTAATTGTCGTTCTATCGATCATATAAGCATAATAAGGCTAATAATATGAGTTAGAGTGATAATACTAAGAGTAGTGAGTATAGTAATTCTCATTCTATCGATCATATAAGCATAATATGGCTAATAATATGAGTTAGATTGATAATAATAAGAGTAATGAGTATAGTAATTGTAGTTCTATCGATCATATCGGCATAATATGGTGAATAATATGAGTTAGATTCATAATAATAAGAGTAATAAGTATAGTAATTGTCGTTCTATCGATCATATAAGCATAATATGGCTAATAATATGAGTTAGATTGATAATAATAAGAGTAGTAAGTATAGTATTTGTCGTTCTATCGATCATATAAGCATAATATGGCTAATAATATGAGTTAGATTGATAATAATAAGAGTAATAAGTATAGTAATTGTCGTTCTATCGATCATTTAAGCATAATATGGGTAATAATATGAGTCAGATTGATAATAATAACAGTAATAAGTATAGTAATTGTCGTTCTATCGATAATATAAGCATAATATGGCTAATAATATGAGTTAGATTGATAATACTAAGAGTAGTGAGTATAGTAGTTCTCGTTCTATCGATCATATAAGCATAATATGGCTAATAATATGAGTTAGATTGATAATAATAAGAGTAATAAGTATAGTAATTGTCGTTCTATCGATCATATAAGCATAATATGGCTAATAATATGAGTTAGATTGATAATACTAAGAGTAGTGAGTATAGTAATTCTCGTTCTATCGATCATATATGCATAATATGGCTAATAATATGAGTTAGATTGATAATAATAAGAGTAATAACTACAGTAATTGTCGTTCTATCGATCATATAAGCATAATAAGGCTAATAATATGAGTTAGAGTGATAATACTAAGAGTAGTGAGTATAGTAATTCTCATTCTATCGATCATATAAGCATAATATGGCTAATAATATGAGTTAGATTGATAATAATAAGAGTAATGAGTATAGTAATTGTAGTTCTATCGATCATTTAAGCATAATATGGCTAATAATATGAGTTAGATTGATGATAATAAGAGTAATGAGTATAGTAATTGTAGTTCTATCGATCATATCTGCACAATATGGTTAATAATATGAGTTAGATTGATAATAATAAGAGTAGTAAGTACAGTATTTGTCGTTCTATCGATCATATAAGCATAATATGGCTAATAATATGAGTTAGATTGATAATACTAAGAGTAGTGAGTATAGTAATTCTCGTTCTATCGATCATATAAGCATAATATGGCTAATAATATGAGTTAGATTGATAATAATAAGAGTAATGAGTATAGTAATTGTAGTTCTATCGATCATATCGGCATAATATGGCTAATAATATGATATAGATTGATAATAATAAGAGTAATAAGTATAGTATTTGTCCTTCTATCGATCATGTAAGCATAATATGGCTAATAATACGAGTTAGATTGATAATAATAAGAGTAATAAGTATAGTAATTGTCGTTCTATCGATCATTTAAGCATAATATCTCTAATAATATGAGTTAGATTGATAATACTAAGAGTAGTGAGTATAGTAGTTCTCGTTCCATCGATCATACAAGCATAATATGGCTAATAATATGAGTTAGATTGATAATACTAAGAGTAGTGAGTATAGTAATTCTCGTTCTATCGATCATATAAGCATAATATGGCTAATAATATGAGTTAGATTGATAATAATAAGAGTAATAACTACAGTAATTGTCGTTCTATCGATCATATAAGCATAATAAGGCTAATAATATGAGTTAGATTGATAATAATAAGAGTAATAAGTATAGTAATTGTCGTTCTCTCGATCATATGAGCATAATATGGCTAATAATATGAGTTAGAGTGATAATACTAAGAGTAGTGAGTATAGTAATTCTCATTCTATCGATCATTTAAGCATAATATGGCTAATAATATGAGTTAGATTGATAATAATAACAGTAATAAGTATAGTAATTGTCGTTCTATCGATAATATAACCATAATATGGCTAATAATATGAGTTAGATTGATAATACTAAGAGTAGTGAGTATAGTAATTCTCGCTCTATCGATCATATAAGCATAATATGGCTAATAATATGAGTTAGATTGATAGTAATAAGAGTAATAAGTATAGTAATTGTCGTTCTATCGATCATATAAGCATAATAAGGCTAATAATATGAGTTAGAGTGATAATACTAAGAGTAGTGAGTATAGTAATTCTCATTCTATCGATCATATAAGCATAATATGGCTAATAATATGAGTTAGATTGATAATAATAAGAGTAATGAGTATAGTAATTGTCGTTCTCTCGATCATATAAGCATAATATGGCTAATAATATGAGTTAGAGTGATAATACTAAGAGTAGTGAGTATAGTAATTCTCATTCTATCGATCATTTAAGCATAATCTTGGCTAATAATATGAGTTAGATTGATAATAATAACAGTAATAAGTATAGCAATTGTCGTTCTATCGATAATATAAGCATAATATGGCTAATAATATGAGTTAGATTGATAATACTAAGAGTAGTGAGTATAGTAATTCTCGTTCTATCCATCATATAAGCATAATATGGCTAATAATATGAGTTAGATTCATAATAATAAGAGCAATAAGTATAGTAATTGTCGTTCTATCGATCATATAAGCATAATATGGCTAATAATATGAGTTAGATTGATAATAATAAGAGTAGTAAGTATAGTATTTGTCGTTCTATCGATCATATAAGCATAATATGGCTAATAATATGAGTTAGATTGATAATAATAAGAGTAATAAGTATAGTAATTGTCGTTCTATCGATCATTTAAGCATAATATGGGTAATAATATGAGTCAGATTGATAATAATAACAGTAATAAGTATAGTAATTGTCGTTCTATCGATAATATAAGCATAATATGGCTAATAATATGAGTTAGATTGATAATACTAAGAGTAGTGAGTATAGTAGTTCTCGTTCTATCGACCATATAAGCATAATATGGCTAATAATATGAGTTAGATTGATAATAATAAGAGTAATAAGTATAGTAATTGTCGTTCTATCGATCATATAAGCATAATATGGCTAATAATATGAGTTAGATTGATAATAATAAGAGTAATAACTACAGTAATTGTCGTTCTATCGATCATATAAGCATAATAAGGCTAATAATATGAGTTAGAGTGATAATACTAAGAGTAGTGAGTATAGTAATTCTCATTCTATCGATCATATAAGCATAATATGGCTAATAATATGAGTTAGATTGATAATAATAAGAGTAATAAGTATAGTAATTGTCGTTCTATCGATCACATAAGCATAATATGGCTAATAATATGAGTTAGATTGATAATAATAACAGTAATAAGTATAGTAATTGTCGTTCTATCGATAATATAACCATAATATGGCTAGTAATATGAGTTAGATTGATAATACTAAGAGTAGTGAGTATAGTAATTCTCGTTCTATCGATCATATAAGCATAATATGGCTAATAATATGAGTTAGATTGATAATAATAAGAGTAATAACTACAGTAATTGTCGTTCTATCGATCATATAAGCATAATAAGGCTAATAATATGAGTTAGAGTGATAATACTAAGAGTAGTGAGTATAGTAATTCTCATTCTATCGATCATATAAGCATAATATGGCTAATAATATGAGTTAGATTGATAATAATAAGAGTAATGGGTATAGTAATTGTAGTTCTATCGATCATATAAGCAAAATATGGGTAATAATATGAGTCAGATTGATAATAATAACAGTAATAAGTATAGTAATTGTCGTTCTATCGATAATATAAGCATAATATGGCTAATAATATGAGTTAGATTGATAATACTAAGAGTAGTGAGTATAGTAGTTCTCGTTCTATCGATCACATAAGCATAATATGGCTAATAATATGAGTTAGATTGATAATAATAAGAGTAATAAGTATAGTAATTGTCGTTCTATCGATCATATAAGCATAATATGGCTAATAATATGAGTTAGATTGATAATACTAAGAGTAGTGAGTATAGTAATTCTCGTTCTATCGATCATATAAGCATAATATGGCTAATAATATGAGTTAGATTGGTAATAATAAGAGTAATGAGTATAGTAATTGTAGTTCTATCGATCATTTAAGCATAATATGGCTAATAATATGAGTTAGATTGATAATAATAACAGTAATAAGTATAGTAATTGTCGTTCTATCGATAATATAAGCATAATATGGCTAATAATATGAGTTAGATTGATAATACTAAGAGTAGTGAGTATAGTAGTTCTCGTTCTATCGATCATATAAGCATAATATGGCTAATAATATGAGTTAGATTGATAATAATAAGAGTAATAAGTATAGTAATTGTCGTTCTATCGATCATATAAGCATAATATGGCTAATAATATGAGTTAGATTGATAATACTAAGAGTAGTGAGTATAGTAATTCTCGTTCTATCGATCATATATGCATAATATGGCTAATAATATGAGTTAGATTGATAATAATAAGAGTAATAACTACAGTAATTGTCGTTCTATCGATCATATAAGCATAATAAGGCTAATAATATGAGTTAGAGTGATAATACTAAGAGTAGTGAGTATAGTAATTCTCATTCTATCGATCATATAAGCATAATATGGCTAATAATATGAGTTAGATTGATAATAATAAGAGTAATGAGTATAGTAATTGTAGTTCTATCGATCATTTAAGCATAATATGGCTAATAATATGAGTTAGATTGATGATAATAAGAGTAATGAGTATAGTAATTGTAGTTCTATCGATCATATCTGCACAATATGGTTAATAATATGAGTTAGATTGATAATAATAAGAGTAGTAAGTATAGTATTTGTCGTTCTATCGATCATATAAGCATAATATGGCTAATAATATGAGTTAGATTGATAATAATAAGAGTAATAAGTGTAGTAATTGTCGTTCTATCGATCATTTAAGCATAATATGGGTAATAATATGAGTCAGATTGATAATAATAACAGTAATAAGTATAGTAATTGTCGTTCTATCGATAATATAAGCATAATATGGCTAATAATATGAGTTAGATTGATAATACTAAGAGTAGTGAGTATAGTAGTTCTCGTTCTATCGATCATATAAGCATAATATGGCTAATAATATGAGTTAGATTGATAATAATAAGAGTAATAAGTATAGTAATTGTCGTTCTATCGATCACATAAGCATAATATGGCTAATAATATGAGTTAGATTGATAATAATAACAGTAATAAGTATAGTAATTGTCGTTCTATCGATAATATAACCATAATATGGCTAGTAATATGAGTTAGATTGATAATACTAAGAGTAGTGAGTATAGTAATTCTCGTTCTATCGATCATATAAGCATAATATGGCTAATAATATGAGTTAGATTGATAATAATAAGAGTAATAACTACAGTAATTGTCGTTCTATCGATCATATAAGCATAATAAGGCTAATAATATGAGTTAGAGTGATAATACTAAGAGTAGTGAGTATAGTAATTCTCATTCTATCGATCATATAAGCATAATATGGCTAATAATATGAGTTAGATTGATAATAATAAGAGTAATGGGTATAGTAATTGTAGTTCTATCGATCATATAAGCAAAATATGGGTAATAATATGAGTCAGATTGATAATAATAACAGTAATAAGTATAGTAATTGTCGTTCTATCGATAATATAAGCATAATATGGCTAATAATATGAGTTAGATTGATAATACTAAGAGTAGTGAGTATAGTAGTTCTCGTTCTATCGATCACATAAGCATAATATGGCTAATAATATGAGTTAGATTGATAATAATAAGAGTAATAAGTATAGTAATTGTCGTTCTATCGATCATATAAGCATAATATGGCTAATAATATGAGTTAGATTGATAATACTAAGAGTAGTGAGTATAGTAATTCTCGTTCTATCGATCATATAAGCATAATATGGCTAATAATATGAGTTAGATTGGTAATAATAAGAGTAATGAGTATAGTAATTGTAGTTCTATCGATCATTTAAGCATAATATGGCTAATAATATGAGTTAGATTGATAATAATAAGAGTAATGAGTATAGTAATTGTAGTTCTATCGATCATATCTGCATAATATGGCTAATAATATGAGTTAGATTGATAATAATAAGAGTAATGAGTATAGTAATTGTAGATCTATCGATCATTTAAGCATAATATGGCTAATAATATGAGTTAGAGTGATAATACTGAGAGTAGTGAGTATAGTAATTCTCATTCTATCGATCATATAAGCATAATATGGCTAATAATATGAGTTAGATTGATAATAATAAGAGTAATGGGTATAGTAATTGTAGTTCTATCGATCATATAAGCAAAATATGGCTAATAATATGAGCTAGATTGATAATAATAAGAGTAATAACTACAGTAATTGTCGTTCTATCGATCATATAAGCATAATAAGGCTAATAATATGAGTTAGATTGATAATAATAACAGTAATAAGAATAGTAATTGTCGTTCTATCGATCATTTAAGCATAATATGGGTAATAATATGAGTCAGATTGATAATAATAACAGTACTAAGTGTAGTAATTGTCGTTCTATCGATAATATAAGCATAATATGGCTAATAATATGAGTTAGATTGATAATACTAAGAGTAGTGAGTATAGTAGTTCTCGTTCCATCGATCATATAAGCATAATATGGGTAATAATATGAGTTAGATTGATAATAATAAGAGTAATGAGTATAGTAATTGTAGTTCTATCGATCATATCGGCATAATATGGCTAATAATATGATATAGATTGATAATAATAAGAGTAATAAGTATAGTATTTGTCGTTCTATCGATCATGTAAGCATAATATGGCTAATAATACGAGTTAGATTGATAATAATAAGAGTAATAAGTATAGTAATTGTCGTTCTATCGATCATTTAAGCATAATATGGCTAATAATATGAGTTAGATTGATAATAGTAAGAGTAGTGAGTATAGTAGTTCTCGTTCCATCGATCATATAAGCATAATATGGCTAATAATATGAGTTAGATTGATAGTAATAAGAGTAATACGTATAGTAATTGTCGTTCTATCGATCATATAAGCATAATAAGGCTAATAATATGAGTTAGAGTGATAATACTAAGAGTAGTGAGTATAGTAATTCTCATTCTATCGATCATATAAGCATAATATGGCTAATAATATGAGTTAGATTGATAATAATAAGAGTAATGAGTATAGTAATTGTAGTTCTATCGATCATATCGGCATAATATGGTGAATAATATGAGTTAGATTCATAATAATAAGAGTAATAAGTATAGTAATTGTCGTTCTATCGATCATATAAGCATAATATGGCTAATAATATGAGTTAGATTGATAATAATAAGAGTAGTAAGTATAGTATTTGTCGTTCTATCGATCATATAAGCATAATATGGCTAATAATATGAGTTAGATTGATAATAATAAGAGTAATAAGTATAGTAATTGTCGTTCTATCGATCATTTAAGCATAATATGGGTAATAATATGAGTCAGATTGATAATAATAACAGTAATAAGTATAGTAATTGTCGTTCTATCGATAATATAAGCATAATATGGCTAATAATATGAGTTAGATTGATAATACTAAGAGTAGTGAGTATAGTAGTTCTCGTTCTATCGATCATATAGGCATAATATGGCTAATAATATGAGTTAGATTGATAATAATAAGAGTAATAAGTATAGTAATTGTCGTTCTATCGATCATATAAGCATAATATGGCTAATAATATGAGTTAGATTGATAATACTAAGAGTAGTGAGTATAGTAATTCTCGTTCTATCGATCATATATGCATAATATGGCTAATAATATGAGTTAGATTGATAATAATAAGAGTAATAACTACAGTAATTGTCGTTCTATCGATCATATAAGCATAATAAGGCTAATAATATGAGTTAGAGTGATAATACTAAGAGTAGTGAGTATAGTAATTCTCATTCTATCGATCATATAAGCATAATATGGCTAATAATATGAGTTAGATTGATAATAATAAGAGTAATGAGTATAGTAATTGTAGTTCTATCGATCATTTAAGCATAATATGGCTAATAATATGAGTTAGATTGATGATAATAAGAGTAATGAGTATAGTAATTGTAGTTCTATCGATCATATCTGCACAATATGGTTAATAATATGAGTTAGATTGATAATAATAAGAGTAGTAAGTACAGTATTTGTCGTTCTATCGATCATATAAGCATAATATGGCTAATAATATGAGTTAGATTGATAATACTAAGAGTAGTGAGTATAGTAATTCTCGTTCTATCGATCATATAAGCATAATATGGCTAATAATATGAGTTAGATTGATAATAATAAGAGTAATGAGTATAGTAATTGTAGTTCTATCGATCATATCGGCATAATATGGCTAATAATATGATATAGATTGATAATAATAAGAGTAATAAGTATAGTATTTGTCCTTCTATCGATCATGTAAGCATAATATGGCTAATAATACGAGTTAGATTGATAATAATAAGAGTAATAAGTATAGTAATTGTCGTTCTATCGATCATTTAAGCATAATATGGCTAATAATATGAGTTAGATTGATAATACTAAGAGTAGTGAGTATAGTAGTTCTCGTTCCATCGATCATATAAGCATAATATGGCTAATAATATGAGTTAGATTGATAATACTAAGAGTAGTGAGTATAGTAATTCTCGTTCTATCGATCATATAAGCATAATATGGCTAATAATATGAGTTAGATTGATAATAATAAGAGTAATAACTACAGTAATTGTCGTTCTATCGATCATATAAGCATAATAAGGCTAATAATATGAGTTAGATTGATAATAATAAGAGTAATAAGTATAGTAATTGTCGTTCTCTCGATCATATGAGCATAATATGGCTAATAATATGAGTTAGAGTGATAATACTAAGAGTAGTGAGTATAGTAATTCTCATTCTATCGATCATTTAAGCATAATATGGCTAATAATATGAGTTAGATTGATAATAATAACAGTAATAAGTATAGTAATTGTCGTTCTATCGATAATATAACCATAATATGGCTAATAATATGAGTTAGATTGATAATACCAAGAGTAGTGAGTATAGTAATTCTCGCTCTATCGATCATATAAGCATAATATGGCTAATAATATGAGTTAGATTGATAGTAATAAGAGTAATAAGTATAGTAATTGTCGTTCTATCGATCATATAAGCATAATAAGGCTAATAATATGAGTTAGAGTGATAATACTAAGAGTAGTGAGTATAGTAATTCTCATTCTATCGATCATATAAGCATAATATGGCTAATAATATGAGTTAGATTGATAATAATAAGAGTAATGAGTATAGTAATTGTCGTTCTCTCGATCATATAAGCATAATATGGCTAATAATATGAGTTAGAGTGATAATACTAAGAGTAGTGAGTATAGTAATTCTCATTCTATCGATCATTTAAGCATAATATGGCTAATAATATGAGTTAGATTGATAATAATAACAGTAATAAGTATAGTAATTGTCGTTCTATCGATAATATAAGCATAATATGGCTAATAATATGAGTTAGATTGATAATACTAAGAGTAGTGAGTATAGTAATTCTCGTTCTATCCATCATATAAGCATAATATGGCTAATAATATGAGTTAGATTGATAATAATAAGAGTAATGAGTATAGTAATTGTAGTTCTATCGATCATATCTGCATAATATGGTTAATAATATGAGTTAGATTCATAATAATAAGAGTAATAAGTATAGTAATTGTCGTTCTATCGATCATATAAGCATAATATGGCTAATAATATGAGTTAGATTGATAATACTAAGAGTAGTGAGTATAGTAATTCTCGTTCTATCGATCATATAAGCATAATATGGCTAATAATATGAGTTAGATTGATAGTAATAAGAGTAATAAGTATAGTAATTGTCGTTCTATCGATCATATAAGCATAATAAGGCTAATAATATGAGTTAGAGTGATAATACTAAGAGTAGTGAGTATAGTAATTCTCATTCTATCGATCATATAAGCATAATATGGCTAATAATATGAGTTAGATTGATAATAATAAGAGTAATGAGTATAGTAATTGTAGTTCTATCGATCATATCGGCATAATATGGTGAATAATATGAGTTAGATTCATAATAATAAGAGCAATAAGTATAGTAATTGTCGTTCTATCGATCATATAAGCATAATATGGCTAATAATATGAGTTAGATTGATAATAATAAGAGTAGTAAGTATAGTATTTGTCGTTCTATCGATCATATAAGCATAATATGGCTAATAATATGAGTTAGATTGATAATAATAAGAGTAATAAGTATAGTAATTGTCGTTCTATCGATCATTTAAGCATAATATGGGTAATAATATGAGTCAGATTGATAATAATAACAGTAATAAGTATAGTAATTGTCGTTCTATCGATAATATAAGCATAATATGGCTAATAATATGAGTTAGATTGATAATACTAAGAGTAGTGAGTATAGTAGTTCTCGTTCTATCGATCATATGAGCATAATATGGCTAATAATATGAGTTAGATTGATAATAATAAGAGTAATAAGTATAGTAATTGTCGTTCTATCGATCATATAAGCATAATATGGCTAATAATATGAGTTAGATTGATAATACTAAGAGTAGTGAGTATAGTAATTCTCGTTCTATCGATCATATATGCATAATATGGCTAATAATATGAGTTAGATTGATAATAATAAGAGTAATAACTACAGTAATTGTCGTTCTATCGATCATATAAGCATAATAAGGCTAATAATATGAGTTAGAGTGATAATACTAAGAGTAGTGAGTATAGTAATTCTCATTCTATCGATCATATAAGCATAATATGGCTAATAATATGAGTTAGATTGATAATAATAAGAGTAATGAGTATAGTAATTGTAGTTCTATCGATCATTTAAGCATAATATGGCTAATAATATGAGTTAGATTGATGATAATAAGAGTAATGAGTATAGTAATTGTAGTTCTATCGATCATATCTGCACAATATGGTTAATAATATGAGTTAGATTGATAATAATAAGAGTAGTAAGTATAGTATTTGTCGTTCTATCGATCATATAAGCATAATATGGCTAATAATATGAGTTAGATTGATAATAATAAGAGTAATAAGTGTAGTAATTGTCGTTCTATCGATCATTTAAGCATAATATGGGTAATAATATGAGTCAGATTGATAATAATAACAGTAATAAGTATAGTAATTGTCGTTCTATCGATAATATAAGCATAATATGGCTAATAATATGAGTTAGATTGATAATACTAAGAGTAGTGAGTATAGTAGTTCTCGTTCTATCGATCATATAAGCATAATATGGCTAATAATATGAGTTAGATTGATAATAATAAGAGTAATAAGTATAGTAATTGTCGTTCTATCGATCACATAAGCATAATATGGCTAATAATATGAGTTAGATTGATAATAATAACAGTAATAAGTATAGTAATTGTCGTTCTATCGATAATATAACCATAATATGGCTAGTAATATAAGTTAGATTGATAATACTAAGAGTAGTGAGTATAGTAATTCTCGTTCTATCGATCATATAAGCATAATATGGCTAATAATATGAGTTAGATTGATAATAATAAGAGTAATAACTACAGTAATTGTCGTTCTATCGATCATATAAGCATAATAAGGCTAATAATATGAGTTAGAGTGATAATACTAAGAGTAGTGAGTATAGTAATTCTCATTCTATCGATCATATAAGCATAATATGGCTAATAATATGAGTTAGATTGATAATAATAAGAGTAATGGGTATAGTAATTGTAGTTCTATCGATCATATAAGCAAAATATGGGTAATAATATGAGTCAGATTGATAATAATAACAGTAATAAGTATAGTAATTGTCGTTCTATCGATAATATAAGCATAATATGGCTAATAATATGAGTTAGATTGATAATACTAAGAGTAGTGAGTATAGTAGTTCTCGTTCTATCGATCACATAAGCATAATATGGCTAATAATATGAGTTAGATTGATAATAATAAGAGTAATAAGTATAGTAATTGTCGTTCTATCGATCATATAAGCATAATATGGCTAATAATATGAGTTAGATTGATAATACTAAGAGTAGTGAGTATAGTAATTCTCGTTCTATCGATCATATAAGCATAATATGGCTAATAATATGAGTTAGATTGGTAATAATAAGAGTAATGAGTATAGTAATTGTAGTTCTATCGATCATTTAAGCATAATATGGCTAATAATATGAGTTAGATTGATAATAATAAGAGTAATGAGTATAGTAATTGTAGTTCTATCGATCATATCTGCATAATATGGTTAATAATATGAGTTAGATTGATAATAATAAGAGTAGTAAGTATAGTATTTGTCGTTCTATCGATCATATAAGCATAATATGGCTAATAATATGAGTTAGATTGATAATAATAAGAGTAATAAGTATAGTAATTGTCGTTCTATCGATCATTTAAGCATAATATGGGTAATAATATGAGTCAGATTGATAATAATAACAGTAATAAGTATAGTAATTGTCGTTCTATCGATAATATAAGCATAATATGGCTAATAATATGAGTTAGATTGATAATACTAAGAGTAGTGAGTATAGTAGTTCTCGTTCTATCGATCATATAAGCATAATATGGCTAATAATATGAGTTAGATTGATAATAATAAGAGTAATAAGTATAGTAATTGTCGTTCTATCGATAATATAAGCATAATATGGCTAATAATATGAGGTAGATTGATAATACTAAGAGTAGTGAGTATAGCAGTTCTCGTTCTATCGATCATATAAGCATAATATGGCTAATAATATGAGTTAGATTGATAATAATAAGAGTAATAAGTATAGTAATTGTCGTTCTATCGATAATATAAGCATAATATGGCTAATAATATGAGTTAGATTGATAATACTAAGAGTAGTGAGTATAGTAGTTCTCGTTCTATCGATCATATAAGCATAATATGGCTAATAATATGAGTTAGATTGATAATAATAAGAGTAATGAGTATAGTAATTCTCGTTCTATCGATCATATAAGCATAATATGGCTAATAATATGAGTTAGATTGATAATAATAAGAGTAATGAGTATAGTAATTGTAGATCTAACGATCATTTAAGCATAATATGGCTAATAATATGAGTTAGAGTGATAATACTGAGAGTAGTGAGTATAGTAATTCTCATTCTATCGATCATATAAGCATAATATGGCTAATAATATGAGTTAGATTGATAATAATAAGAGTAATGGGTATAGTAATTGTAGTTCTATCGATCATATAAGCAAAATATGGCTAATAATATGAGCTAGATTGATAATAATAAGAGTAATAACTACAGTAATTGTCGTTCTATCGATCATATAAGCATAATAAGGCTAATAATATGAGTTAGATTGATAATAATAACAGTAATAAGTATAGTAATTGTCGTTCTATCGATCATTTAAGCATAATATGGGTAATAATATGAGTCAGATTGATAATAATAACAGTACTAAGTATAGTAATTGTCGTTCTATCGATAATATAAGCATAATATGGCTAATAATATGAGTTAGATTGATAATACTAAGAGTAGTGAGTATAGTAGTTCTCGTTCCATCGATCATATAAGCATAATATGGGTAATAATATGAGTTAGATTGATAATAATAAGAGTAATGAGTATAGTAATTGTTGTTCTATCGATCCTATCGGCATAATATGGCTAATAATATGATATAGATTGATAATAATAAGAGTAATAAGTATAGTATTTGTCGTTCTATCGATCATGTAAGCATAATATGGCTAATAATACGAGTTAGATTGATAATAATAAGAGTAATAAGTATAGTAATTGTCGTTCTATCGATCATTTAAGCATAATATGGCTAATAATATGAGTTAGATTGATAATAGTAAGAGTAGTGAGTATAGTAGTTCTCGTTCCATCGATCATATAAGCATAATATGGCTAATAATATGAGTTAGATTGATAATACTAAGAGTAGTGAGTATAGTAATTCTCGTTCTATCGATCATATAAGCATAATATGGCTAATAATATGAGTTAGATTGATAATAATAAGAGTAATAACTACAGTAATTGTCGATCTATCGATCATATAAGCATAATAAGGCTAATAATATGAGTTAGATTGATAATAATAAGAGTAATAAGTATAGTAATTGTCGTTCTCTCGATCATATGAGCATAATATGGCTAATAATATGAGTTAGAGTGATAATACTAAGAGTAGTGAGTATGGTAATTCTCATTCTATCGATCATTTAAGCATAATATGGCTAATAATATGAGTTAGATTGATAATAATAACAGTAATAAGTATAGTAATTGTCGTTCTATCGATAATATAACCATAATATGGCTAATAATATGAGTTAGATTGATAATACTAAGAGTAGTGAGTATAGTAATTCTCGCTCTATCGATCATATAAGCATAATATGGCTAATAATATGAGTTAGATTGATAGTAATAAGAGTAATAAGTATAGTAATTGTCGTTCTATCGATCATATAAGCATAATAAGGCTAATAATATGAGTTAGAGTGATAATACTAAGAGTAGTGAGTATAGTAATTCTCATTCTATCGATCATATAAGCATAATATGGCTAATAATATGAGTTAGATTGATAATAATAAGAGTAATGAGTATAGTAATTGTAGTTCTATCGATCATGTCGGCATAATATGGTGAATAATATGAGTTAGATTCATAATAATAAGAGTAATAAGTATAGTAATTGTCGTTCTATCGATCATATAAGCATAATATGGCTAATAATATGAGTTAGATTGATAATACTAAGAGTAGTGAGTATAGTAATTCTCGTTCTATCGATCATATAAGCATAATATGGCTAATAATATGAGTTAGATTGATAAAAATAAGAGTAATAACTACAGTACTTGTCGTTCTATCGATCATATAAGCATAATAAGGCTAATAATATGAGTTAGATTGATAATAATAAGAGTAATAAGTATAGTAATTGTCGTTCTCTCGATCATATAAGCATAATATGGCTAATAATATGAGTTAGAGTGATAATACTAAGAGTAGTGAGTATAGTAATTCTCATTCTATCGATCATTTAAGCATAATATGGCTAATAATATGAGTTAGATTGATAATAATAACAGTAATAAGTATAGTAATTGTCGTTCTATCGATAATATAAGCATAATATGGCTAATAATATGAGTTAGATTGATAATACTAAGAGTAGTGAGTATAGTAATTCTCGTTCTATCCATCATATAAGCATAATATGGCTAATAATATGAGTTAGATTGATAATAATAAGAGTAATGAGTATAGTAATTGTAGTTCTATCGATCATATCTGCATAATATGGTTAATAATATGAGTTAGATTCATAATAATAAGAGTAATAAGTATAGTAATTGTCGTTCTATCGATCATATAAGCATAATATGGCTAATAATATGAGTTAGATTGATAATACTAAGAGTAGTGAGTATAGTAATTCTCGTTCTATCGATCATATAAGCATAATATGGCTAATAATATGAGTTAGATTGATAGTAATAAGAGTAATAAGTATAGTAATTGTCGTTCTATCGATCATATAAGCATAATAAGGCTAATAATTTGAGTTAGAGTGATAATACTAAGAGTAGTGAGTATAGTAATTCTCATTCTATCGATCATATAAGCATAATATGGCTAATAATATGAGTTAGATTGATAATAATAAGAGTAATGAGTATAGTAATTGTAGTTCTATCGATCATTTAAGCATAATATGGCTAATAATATGAGTTAGATTGATGATAATAAGAGTAATGAGTATAGTAATTGTAGTTCTATCGATCATTTAAGCATAATATGGCTAATAATATGAGTTAGATTGATGATAATAAGAGTAATGAGTATAGTAATTGTAGTTCTATCGATCATATCTGCACAATATGGTTAATAATATGAGTTAGATTGATAATAATAAGAGTAGTAAGTATAGTATTTGTCGTTCTATCGATCATATAAGCATAATATGGCTAATAATATGAGTTAGATTGATAATACTAAGAGTAGTGAGTATAGTAATTCTCGTTCTATCGATCATATAAGCATAATATGGCTAATAATATGAGTTAGATTGATAATAATAAGAGTAATGAGTACAGTAATTGTAGTTCTATCGATCATATCGGCATAATATGGCTAATAATATGATATAGATTGATAATAATAAGAGTAATAAGTATAGTATTTGACGTTCTATCGGTCATGTAAGCATAATATGGCTAATAATACGAGTTAGATTGATAATAATAAGAGTAATAAGTATAGTAATTGTCGTTCTACCGATCATTTAAGCATAATATGGGTAATAATATGAGTCAGATTGATAATAATAACAGTAATGAGTATAGTAATTGTCGTTCTATCGATAATATAAGCATAATATGGCTAATAATATGAGTTAGATTGATAATACTAAGAGTAGTGAGTATAGTAGTTCTCGTTCTATCGATCATATAAGCATAATATGGCTAATAATATGAGTTAGATTGATAATAATAAGAGTAATAAGTATAGTAATTCTCGTTCTATCCATCATATAAGCATAATATGGCTAATAATATGAGTTAGATTGATAATAATAAGAGTAATGAGTATAGTAATTGTAGTTCTATCGATCATATCTGCATAATATGGTTAATAATATGAGTTAGATTCATAATAATAAGAGTAATAAGTATAGTAATTGTCGTTCTATCGATCATATAAGCATAATATGGCTAATAATATGAGTTAGATTGATAATACTAAGAGTAGTGAGTATAGTAATTCTCGTTCTATCGATCATATAAGCATAATATGGCTAATAATATGAGTTAGATTGATAGTAATAAGAGTAATACGTATAGTAATTGTCGTTCTATCGATCATATAAGCATAATAAGGCTAATAATATGAGTTAGAGTGATAATACTAAGAGTAGTGAGTATAGTAATTCTCATTCTATCGATCATATAAGCATAATATGGCTAATAATATGAGTTAGATTGATAATAATAAGAGTAATGAGTATAGTAATTGTAGTTCTATCGATCATATCGGCATAATATGGTGAATAATATGAGTTAGATTCATAATAATAAGAGTAATAAGTATAGTAATTGTCGTTCTATCGATCATATAAGCATAATATGGCTAATAATATGAGTTAGATTGATAATAATAAGTGTAGTAAGTATAGTATTTGTCGTTCTATCGATCATATAAGCATAATATGGCTAATAATATGAGTTAGATTGATAATAATAAGAGTAATAAGTATAGTAATTGTCGTTCTATCGATCATTTAAGCATAATATGGGTAATAATATGAGTCAGATTGATAATAATAACAGTAATAAGTATAGTAATTGTCGTTCTATCGATAATATAAGCATAATATGGCTAATAATATGAGTTAGATTGATAATACTAAGAGTAGTGAGTATAGTAGTTCTCGTTCTATCGATCATATAAGCATAATATGGCTAATAATATGAGTTAGATTGATAATAATAAGAGTAATAAGTATAGTAATTGTCGTTCTATCGATCATATAAGCATAATATGGCTAATAATATGAGTTAGATTGATAATACTAAGAGTAGTGAGTATAGTAATTCTCGTTCTATCGATCATATATGCATAATATGGCTAATAATATGAGTTAGATTGATAATAATAAGAGTAATAACTACAGTAATTGTCGTTCTATCGATCATATAAGCATAATAAGGCTAATAATATGAGTTAGAGTGATAATACTAAGAGTAGTGAGTATAGTAATTGTCATTCTATCGATCATATAAGCATAATATGGCTAATAATATGAGTTAGATTGATAATAATAAGAGTAATGAGTATAGTAATTGTAGTTCTATCGATCATTTAAGCATAATATGGCTAATAATATGAGTTAGATTGATGATAATAAGAGTAATGAGTATAGTAATTGTAGTTCTATCGATCATATCTGCACAATATGGTTAATAATATGAGTTAGATTGATAATAATAAGAGTAGTAAGTACAGTATTTGTCGTTCTATCGATCATATAAGCATAATATGGCTAATAATATGAGTTAGATTGATAATACTAAGAGTAGTGAGTATAGTAATTCTCGTTCTATCGATCATATAAGCATAATATGGCTAATAATATGAGTTAGATTGATAATAATAAGAGTAATGAGTATAGTAATTGTCGTTCTCTCGATCATTTAAGCATAATATGGCTAATAATATGAGTTAGATTGATAATAATAACAGTAATAAGTATAGTAATTGTCGTTCTATCGATAATATAACCATAATATGGCTAATAATATGAGTTAGATTGATAATACTAAGAGTAGTGAGTATAGTAATTCTCGCTCTATCGATCATATAAGCATAATATGGCTAATAATATGAGTTAGATTGATAGTAATAAGAGTAATAAGTATAGTAATTGTCGTTCTATCGATCATATAAGCATAATAAGGCTAATAATATGAGATAGAGTGATAATACTAAGAGTAGTGAGTATAGTAATTCTCATTCTATCGATCATATAAGCATAATATGGCTAATAATATGAGTTAGATTGATAATAATAAGAGTAATGAGTATAGTAATTGTCGTTCTCTCGATCATATAAGCATAATATGGCTAATAATATGAGTTAGAGTGATAATACTAAGAGTTGTGAGTATAGTAATTCTCATTCTATCGATCATTTAAGCATAATATGGCTAATAATATGAGTTAGATTGATAATAATAACAGTAATAAGTATAGTAATTGTCGTTCTATCGATAATATAAGCATAATATGGCTAATAATATGAGTTAGATTGATAATACTAAGAGTAGTGAGTATAGTAATTCTCGTTCTATCCATCATATAAGCATAATATGGCTAATAATATGAGTTAGATTGATAATAATAAGAGTAATGAGTATAGTAATTGTAGTTCTATCGATCATATCTGCATAATATGGTTAATAATATGAGTTAGATTCATAATAATAAGAGTAATAAGTATAGTAATTGTCG
>NW_027474329.1:0-55213 GCF_050947335.1 Megachile rotundata | reverse complement strand
AAGCATAATATGGCTAATAATATGAGTTAGATTGATAATAGTGAGTGTGATAAGTATAGTAATTGTCGTTCTATCGATCATATAAGCATAATATGGCTAATAATATGAGCTAGATTGATAATAATAAGAGCAATGAGTATAGTAATTGTCGTTCTATCGATCATTTAAGCATAATATGGCTAATAATATGAGTGAGATTGATAATAATGAGAGTAATAAGTATCGTAATTGTCGTTCTATCGATCATACAAACATAATATGGCTAATAATATGAGATAGATTGATAATAATAAGAGTAATGAGTATAGTAATTGTCGTTCTATCGATCATACAAACATAATATGGCTAATAATATGAGATAGATTGATAATAATAAGAGTAATGAGTATAGTAATTGTCGTTCTATCGATCATATAAGCATAATATGGCTAATAATATGAGTTAGATTGATAATAATAAGAGTAATGAGTATAGTAATTGTCGTTCTATCGATCATTTAAGCATAATATGGCTAATAATATGAGTGAGATTGATAATAATAAGAGTAATAAGTATAGTAATTGTCGTTTTATCGATCATATAAGCATTATATGGCTAATAATATGAGTTAGATTGATAATAATAAGAGCAATACGTATAGTAATTGTAGTTCTATCAATCATATCTGCATAATATGGTTAATAATGTGAGTTAGATTCATAATAATAAGAGTAATAAGTATAGTAATTGTCGTTCTGCCGATCACATAAGCATAATATGGCTAATAATATGAGTTAGATTGATAACAATAAGAGTAATGCGTATAGTAATTGTCGTTCGATAGATCATATCTGCATAATATGGCTAATAATATCAGTTAGATTGATAATAGTGAGTGTAATAAGTATAGTAATTGTCGTTCTATCGATCATATAAGCATAATATGGTTAATAATATGTGTTAGATTGATAATAATAACAGTAATAAGTATTGTAATTGTAGTTCTATCGATCATATAGGCATAATATGGCTAATAATATGAGTTAGATTGATAATAATAAGTGTAATAAGTATAGTAATTATCGTTCTACCGATCATATAAGCATAATATGGCTAATAATATGAGTTAGATTGATAATAATAGGAGTAAAAGGTATAGCAATTGTAGTTCTATCGATCATATAAGCATAATATGGCTAACAATATGAGCTAGATTGATAAGAATAAGAGTAATGTGTATAGTAATTGTCGTTCTATCGATCATATCTGCATAATATGGTTAATAATATGAGTTAGATTGATAATAGTGAGTGTAATAAGTATAGTAATTGTCGTTCTGTCGATCATATAAGCATAATATGGCTAATAATATGAGTTAGATTGATAATAATAAGTATAATAAGTATAGTAATTATCGTTCTACCGATCACATATGCATAATATGGCTAATAATACGAGTTAGATTGATAATAATAAGAGTAAGAAGTAGAGTAATTGTCGCCCTATCGATCATATAAGCATAATATGGCTAATAATATGAGTTAGATAGATAATAATAAGAGTAATAAGTATAGTAATTGTAGTTCTATCGATCATTTAAGCATAATATGGCTAATAATATGAGTTACATTGATAATAGTAAGAGTAATAAGTATAGTAATTGTCGTTCTATCGATCACATAAGCATAATATGGCTAATAAAATGAGTTAGATTGATAATAATAAGAGTAATGAGTACAGTAATTGTCGTTCTATCGATCATATCTGCATAATATGGTTAATAATATGAGTTAGATTGATAATAGTGAGTGTAATAAGTATAGTAATTGTCGTTCTGTCGATCATATAAGCATAATATGGCTAATAATATGAGTCAGATTGATAATAATAAGAGTAATAAGTATAGTAATTGTCGTTCTATCGATCATATCTGCATAATATGGTTAATAATATGAGTTAGATTGATAATAGTGAGTGTAATAAGTATAGTAATTGTCATTCTGTCGATCATATAAGCATAATATGGCTAATAATGTGAGTCAGATTGATAATATTAAGAGCAATAGGTATAGTAATTGTAGTTCTATCAATCATATCTGCATAATATGGTTAATAATATGAGTTAGATTCATAATAATAAGGGTAATAAGTATAGTAATTGTCGTTCTGTCGATCACATAAGCATAATATGGCTAATAATATGAGTTAGATTGATAATAATAAGAGTAATAAGTATAGTAATTGTCGTTCTATCGATCATACAAGCATAATATGGCTAATAATATGAGATAGATTGATAATAATAAGAGAAATGAGTATAGTAATTGTCGTTCCATCGATCATATTATCATAATATGGCTAATAATATGGGTTACATTGATAATAGTAAGAGTAATAAGTATAGTAATTGTCGTTCTATCGATCACATAAGCATAATATGGCTAATAAAATGAGTTAGATTGATAATAATAAGAGTAATGAGTACAGTAATTGTCGTTCTATCGATCATATCTGCATAATATGGTTAATAATATGAGTTAGATTGATAATAGTGAGTGTAATAAGTATAGTAATTATCGTCCTACCGTTCACATAAGCATAATATGTCTAATAATACGAGTTAGATTGATAATAATAAGAGTAAGAAGTAGAGTAATTGTCGCCCTATCGATCGTATAAGCATAATATGGCTAATAATATGAGTTAAATTGATAATAGTAAGAGTAATAAGTATAGTAATTGTCGTTCTATCGATCATATAAGCATAACATGGCTAATAATATGAGTTAGATTGATAATAATAAGAGTAATGAGTATAGTAATTGTCGTTCTATCGATCATTTAAGCATAATATGGCTAATAATATGAGTGAGATTGATAATAATAAGAGTAATAAGTATAGTAATTGTCGTTCTATCGATGATATAAGCATAATATGGCTAATAATACGAGTTAGATTGATAATAATAAGAGTAATAAGTATAGTAATTGTCGTTCTATCGATCATATCTGCATAATATGGTTCATAATATGAGTTAGATTGATAATAGTGAGTGTAATAAGTATAGTAATCGTCGTTCTGTCGATCATATGAGTATAATATGGCTAATAATGTGAGTTAGATTGATAATAATAAGAGCAATAAGTATAGTAATTGTAGTTCTATCAATCATATCTGCATAATATGGTTAATAATATGAGTTAGATTCATAATAATAAGAGTAATAAGTATAGTAATTGTCGTTCTGTCGATCACATAAGCATAATATGGCTAATAATATGAGTTACATTGATAATAATAAGAGTAATAAGTATAGTAATTGTCGTTCTATCGATCATATCTGCATAATATGGTTAATAATACGAGTTAGATTGATAATAATAAGAGTAAGAAGTAGAGTAATTGTCGCCCCATCGATCATATAAGCATAATATGGCTAATAATATGAGTTAGATTGATAATAATAAGAGTAATAAGTATAGTAATTGTCGTTCTATCGATCATATAAGCATAATATGGCTAATAATATGAGTTACATTGATAATAGTAAGAGTAATAAGTATAGTAATTGTCGTTCTATCGATCACATAAGCATAATATGGCTAATAAAATGAGTTAGATTGATAATAATAAGAGTAATGAGTACAGTAATTGTCGTTCTATCGATCATATAAGCATAATATGGCTAATAATATGAGTTAGATTGATAATAATAAGAGTAATAAGTATAGTAATTGTCGTTCTATCGATCATATAATCATAATATGGCTAATAATATTGGTTAGATTGATAATAATAAGAGTAATAAGTATAGTAATTGTCGTTCTATCGATCATATAAGCATAATATGGCTAATAATATGAGTTAGATTGATAATAATAAGAGTAATGAGTATAGTAATTGTCGATCTATCGATCATTTAAGCATAATATGGCTAATAATATGAGTGAGATTGATAATAGTGAGTGTAATAAGTATAGTAATTGTCGTTCTATCGATCATATAAGCATAATATGGCTAATAAAATGAGTTAGATTGATAATAATAAGAGTAATGAGTACAGTAATTGTCGTTCTATCGATCATATCTGCATAATATGGTTAATAATATGAGTTAGATTGATAATAGTGAGTGTAATAAGTATAGTAATTGTCGTTCTGTCGATCATATAAGCATAATATGGCTAATAATATGAATTAGATTGATAATAATAAGAATAATAAGTATAGTAATTATCGTCCTACCGTTCACATAAGCATAATATGTCTAATAATACGAGTTAGATTGATAATAATAAGAGTAAGAAGTAGAGTAATTGTCGCCCTATCGATCATATAAGCATAATATGGTTAATAATATGAGTTAGATTCATAATAATAAGAGTAATAAGTATAGTAATTGTCGTTCTGTCGATCACATAAGCATAATATGGCTAATAATATGAGTTACATTGATAATAATAAGAGTAATAAGTATAGTAATTGTCGTTCTATCGATCATATCTGCATAATATGGTTAATAATATGAGTTAGATTGATAATAGTGAGTGTAATAAGTATAGTAATTGTTGTACTGTCGATCATATAAGCATAATATGGCTAATAATATGAGTTAGATTGATAATAATAAGAATAATAAGTATAGTAATTATCGTTCTACCGATCACATATGCATAATATGGCTAATAATACGAGTTAGATTGATAATAATAAGAGTAAGAAGTAGAGTAATTGTCGCCCCATCGATCATATAAGCATAATATGGCTAATAATATGAGTTAGATTGATAATAATAAGAGTAATAAGTATAGTAATTGTCGTTCTATCGATCATATAAGCATAATATGGCTAATAATATGAGTTAGATTGATAATAATAAGAGTAATGAGTATAGTAATTGTCGTTCTATCGATCATTTAAGCATAATATGGCTAATAATATGAGTGAGATTGATAATAATAAGAGTAATAAGTATAGTAATTGTCGTTCTATCGATCATATAATCATAATATGACTAATAATATGGGTTAGATTGATAATTTTAAGAGTAATAAGTATAGTAATTGTAGTTCTATCGATCATATAAGCATAATATTTCTAATAATATGAGTTAGATTGATAATAATAAGAGTAATGAGTATAGTAAATGTCGTTCTATCGATCATTTAAGCATAATATGGCTAATAATATGAGTGAGATTGATAATAATAAGAGTAATAAGTATAGTAATTGTCGTTCTATCGATCATATCTGCATAATATGGCTAATAATATGAGTTAGATTGATAATAATAAGAGTAATAAGTATAGTAATTGTAGTTCTATCGATCATTTAAGCATAATATGGCTAATAATATGAGTTACATTGATAATAGTAAGAGTAATAAGTATAGTAATTGTCGTTCTATCGATCACATAAGCATAATATGGCTAATAATATGAGTTAGATTGATAATACTAAGAGTAGTGAGTATAGTAGTTCTCGTTCCATCGATCATATAAGCATAATATGGCTAATTATATGAGTTAAATTGATAATAATAAGAGTAATAAGTATAGTAATTGTCGTTCTATCATTAATATAAGCATAATATGGCTAATAATATGAGTTAGATTGATAATACTAAGAGTAGTGAGTATAGTAATTGTCGTTCTATCGATCATATAAGCATAATATGGCTAATAATATGAGTTAGATTGATAATAATAAGAGTAATAAGTATAGTAATTGTCGTTCTATCATTAATATAAGCATAATATGGCTAATAATATGAGTTAGATTGATAATACTAAGAGTAGTGAGTATAGTAATTGTCGTTCTATCGATCATATAAGCATAATATGGCTAATAATATGAGTTAGATTGATAATAATAAGAGTAATGAGTATAGTAATTGTAGTTCTATCGATCATATCTGCATAATACGGTTAATAATATGAGTTGGAATGATAATACTAAGAGTAGTGAGTATAGTAGTTCTCGTTCCATCGATCATATAAGCATAATATGGCTAATTATATGAGTTAGATTGATAATAATAAGAGTAATGAGTATAGTAATTGTCGTTCTATCGATCATTTAAGCATAATATGGCTAATAATATGAGTGAGATTGATAATAATAAGAGTAATAAGTATAGTAATTGTCGTTCTATCGATCATATAATCATAATATGACTAATAATATGGGTTAGATTGATAATTTTAAGAGTAATAAGTATAGTAATTGTAGTTCTATCGATCATATAAGCATAATATTTCTAATAATATGAGTTAGATTGATAATAATAAGAGTAATGAGTATAGTAAATGTCGTTCTATCGATCATTTAAGCATAATATGGCTAATAATATGAGTGAGATTGATAATAATAAGAGTAATAAGTATAGTAATTGTCGTTCTATCGATCATATTATCATAATATAGCTAATAATATGGGTTAGATTGATAATTATAAGAGTAATAAGTATAGTAATTGTCGTTCTATCGATCATGTGAGCATTATATGGCTAATAATATGAGTTAGATTGATAATAATAAGAGTAATAAGTATAGTAATTGTCGTTCTATCGATCATATCTGCATAATATGGCTAATAATATGAGTTAGATTGATAATAATAAGAGTAATAAGTATAGTAATTGTAGTTCTATCGATCATTTAAGCATAATATGGCTAATAATATGAGTTACATTGATAATAGTAAGAGTAATAAGTATAGTAATTGTCGTTCTATCGATCACATAAGCATAATATGGCTAATAATATGAGTTAGATTGATAATACTAAGAGTAGTGAGTATAGTAGTTCTCGTTCCATCGATCATATAAGCATAATATGGCTAATTATATGAGTTAAATTGATAATAATAAGAGTAATAAGTATAGTAATTGTCGTTCTATCATTAATATAAGCATAATATGGCTAATAATATGAGTTAGATTGATAATACTAAGAGTAGTGAGTATAGTAATTGTCGTTCTATCGATCATATAAGCATAATATGGCTAATAATATGAGTTAGATTGATAATAATAAGAGTAATAAGTATAGTAATTGTCGTTCTATCATTAATATAAGCATAATATGGCTAATAATATGAGTTAGATTGATAATACTAAGAGTAGTGAGTATAGTAATTGTCGTTCTATCGATCATATAAGCATAATATGGCTAATAATATGAGTTAGATTGATAATAATAAGAGTAATGAGTATAGTAATTGTAGTTCTATCGATCATATCTGCATAATACGGTTAATAATATGAGTTGGAATGATAATAATAAGAGTAATAAGTATAGTAATTGTCGTTCTATCGATCATATCTGCATAATATGGTTAATAATATGAGTTAGATTGATAATAGTGAGTGTAATAAGTATAGTGAATGTCGTTCTATCGATCATATCAGCATAATACGGGTAATAATATGAGTTAGATTTATAATAATAAGAGTAATAAGTATAGTAATTGTCGTTCTATCGATCATATAAGCACAATATGGCTAATAATATGAGTTAGATTGATAATAATAAGAGTAATAAGTATAGTAATTGTCGTTCTATCGATCATATCTGCATAATATGGTTAATAATATGAGTTAGATTGATAATAATAAGAGTAATAAGTATAGTAATTGTCGTTCTATCGATCATATAAGCATAATATGGCTAATAATATGAGTTAGATTGATAATAATAAGAGTAATGAGTATAGTAATTGTAGTTCTATCGATCATATCTGCATAATATGGCTAATAATATGAGTTAGAATGATAATAATAAGAGTAATAAGTATAGTAATTGTCGTTCTATCGATCATGTCTGCATAATATGGTTAATAATATGAGTTAGATTGATAATAATAAGAGTAATAAGTGTAGTAATTGTCGTTCTATCGATAATATAAGCATAATATGGCTAATAGCATGAGTTAGATTGATAATAATAAGAGTAATGAGGATAGTAATTGTCGTTCTATCGATCATATAAGCACAATATGGCTAATAATATGAGTTAGATTGATAAGAATAAGAGTAATAAGTATAGTAATTGTCGTTCTATCGATCATATCTGCATAATATGGTTAATAATAAGAGTTAGATTGATAATAATAAGAGTAATAAGTGTAGTAATTGTCGTTCTATCGATAATATAAGCATAATATGGCTAATAGCATGAGTTAGATTGATAATAATAAGAGTAATGAGTATAGTAATTGTCGTTCTATCGATCATATCTGCATAATATGGTTAATAATATGAGTTAGATTGATAATAGTGAGTGTAATAAATATAGTAATTGTCGTTCTATCGCTCATGTAATCACAATATGGCTAATAATATGAGTTAGATTGATAATAATATGAGTAATAAGTATAGTAATTGTCGTTCTATCGATAATATAAGCATAATATGGCTAATAATATGAGTTAGATTGATAATACTAAGAGTAGTGAGTATAGTTGTTCTCGTTCCATCGATCATATAAGCATAATATGGCTAATAATATGAGTTAGATTGATAATAATAAGAGTAATAAGTATAGTAATTGTCGTTCTATCGATAATATAAGCATAATATGGCTAATAATATGAGTTAGATTGATAATACTAAGAGTAGTGAGTATAGTAATTGTCGTTCTATCGATCATATAAGCATAATATGGCTAATAATATGAGTTAGATTGATAATAATAAGAGTAATGAGTATAGTAATTGTAGTTCTATCGATCATATCTGCATAATACGGTTAATAATATGAGTTGGAATGATAATAATAAGAGTAATAAGTATAGTAATTGTCGTTCTATCGATCATATCTGCATAATATGGTTAATAATATGAGTTAGATTGATAATAGTGAGTGTAATAAGTATAGTGAATGTCGTTCTATCGATCATATCAGCATAATATGGGTAATAATATGAGTTAGATTTATAATAATAAGAGTAATAAGTATAGTAATTGTCGTTCTATCGATCATATATGCACAATATGGCTAATAATATGAGTTAGATTGATAATAATAAGAGTAATAAGTATAGTAATTGTCGTTCTTTCGATCATATAAGCATAATATGGCTAATAATATGAGTTAGATTGATAATAATAAGAGTAATGAGTATAGTAATTGTAGTTCTATCGATCATATCTGCATAATATGGCTAATAATATGAGTTAGAATGATAATAATAAGAGTAATAAGTATAGTAATTGTCGTTCTATCGATCATATCTGCATAATATGGTTAATAATATGAGTTAGATTGATAATAATAAGAGTAATAAGTATAGTAATTGTCGTTCTATCGATCATATCTGCATAATATGGTTAATAATATGAGTTAGATTGATAATAGTGAGTGTAATAAGTATAGTGAATGTCGTTCTATCGATCATATCAGCATAATATGGGTAATAATATGAGTTAGATTTATAATAATAAGAGTAATAAGTATAGTAATTGTCGTTCTATCGATCATATAAGCACAATATGGCTAATAATATGAGTTAGATTGATAATAATAAGAGTAATAAGTATAGTAATTGTCGTTCTATCGATCATATCTGCATAATATGGTTAATAATATGAGTTAGATTGAAAATAATAAGAGTAATAAGTATAGTAATTGTCGTTCTATCGATCATATAAGCATAATATGGCTAATAATATGAGTTAGATTGATAATAATAAGTGTAATAAGTATAGTAATTGTCGTTCTGTCGATCATAATTGCATAATATGGTTAATAATATGAGTCAGATTGATAATAATAAGAGCAATGAGTATAGTAATTGTCGTACTATCGATCATATAAGCATAATATGGCTAATAATATGAGTTACAGTGATAATACTAAGAGTAGTGAGTATAGTAATTCTCATTCTATCGATCATATAAGCATAATATGGCTAATAATATGAGTTAGATTGATAATAATAACAGTAATAAGTATAGTAATTGTCGTTCTATCGATAATATAAGCATAATATGGCTAATAATATGAGTTAGATTGATAATACTAAGAGTAATGAGTATAGTAATTGTAGATCTATCGATCATTTAAGCATAATATGGCTAATAATATGAGTTAGATTGATAATAATAACAGTAATAAGTATAGTAATTGTCGTTCTATCGATAATATAATCATAATATGGCTAATAATATGAGTTAGATTGATAATACTAAGAGTAGTGAGTATAGTAATTCTCGTTCTATCGATCATATAAGCATAATATGGCTAATAATATGAGTTAGATTGATAATAATAAGAGTAATAAGTATAGTATTTGTCGTTCTATCGATCATATAAGCATAATATGGCTAATAATATGAGTTAGATTGATAATAATAAGAGTAATGAGTATAGTAATTGTAGATCTATCGATCATTTAAGCATAATATGGCTAATAATATGAGTTAGATTGATAATAATAACAGTAATAAGTATAGTAATTGTCGTTCTATCGATAATATAAGCATAATATGGCTAATAATATGAGTTAGATTGATAATAATAAGAGTAAGGAGTATAGTAATTGTAGTTCTATCGATCATATCTGCATAATACGGTTAATAATATGAGTTAGAATGATAATAATAATAGTAATAAGTATAGTAATTGTCGTTCTATCGATCATATCTGCATAATATGGTTAATAATATGAGTTAGATTGATAATAGTGAGTGTAATAAGTATAGTGAATGTCGTTCTATCGATCATATCAGCATAATATGGGTAATAATATGAGTTAGATTTATAATAATAAGAGTAATAAGTATAGTAATTGTCGTTCTATCGATCATATAAGCACAATATGGCTAATAATATGAGTTAGATTGATAATAATAAGAGTAATAAGTATAGTAATTGTCGTTCTATCGATCATATCTGCATAATATGGTTAATAGTATGAGTTAGATTGATAATAATAAGAGTAATAAGTATAGTAATTGTCGTTATATCGATCATATAACCATAATATGGCTAATAGCATGAGTTAGTTTGATAATAATAAGAGTAATAAGTATAGTATTTGTCGTTCTATCGATCATATAAGCATAATATGACTAATAATATGAGTTAGATTGATAATAATAAGAGTAATAAGTATAGTAATTGTCGTTCTATCGATCATATAACCATAATATGGCTAATAAATGAGTTAGATTGATAATACTAAGAGTAGTGAGTATAGTAATTCTCGTTCTATCGATCATATAAGCATAATATGGCTAATAATATGAGTTAGATTGATAATAATAAGAGTAATAAGTACAGTAATTGTCGTTCTATCGATCATACAAGCATAATAAGGCTAATAATATGAGTTAGATTGATAATAATAACAGTAATAAGTATAGTAATTGTCGTTCTATCGATAATATAAGCATAATATGGCTAATAATATGAGTTAGATTTATAATAATAAGAGTAATAAGTATAGTAATTGTCGTTCTATCGATCATATAAGCACAATATGGCTAATAATATGAGTTAGATTGATAAGAATAAGAGTAATAAGTATAGTAATTGTCGCTCTATCGATCATATCTGCATAATATGGTTAATAATAAGAGTTAGATTGATAATAATAAGAGTAATAAGTGTAGTAATTGTCGTTCTATCGATAATATAAGCATAATATGGCTAATAGCATGAGTTAGATTGATAATAATAAGAGTAATGAGTATAGTAATTGTCGTTCTATCGATCATATCTGCATAATATGGATAATAATATGAGTTAGATTGATAATAGTGAGTGTAATAAATATAGTAATTGTCGTTCTATCGCTCATGTAATCACAATATGGCTAATAATATGAGTTAGATTGATAATAATATGAGTAATAAGTATAGTAATTGTCGTTCTATCGATAATATAGGCATAATATGGCTAATAATATGAGTTAGATTGATAATACTAAGAGTAGTGAGTATAGTTGTTCTCGTTCCATCGATCATATAAGCATAATATGGCTAATAATATGAGTTAGATTGATAATAATAAGAGTAATAAGTATAGTAATTGTCGTTCTATCGATAATATAAGCATAATATGGCTAATAATATGAGTTAGATTGATAACACTAAGAGTAGTGAGTATAGTAATTGTCGTTCTATCGATCATATAAGCATAATATGGCTAATAATATGAGTTAGATTGATAATAATAAGAGTAATGAGTATAGTAATTGTAGTTCTATCGATCATATCTGCATAATACGGTTAATAATATGAGTTGGAATGATAATAATAAGAGTAATAAGTATAGTAATTGTCGTTCTATCGATCATATCTGCATAATATGGTTAATAATATGAGTTAGATTGATAATAGTGAGTGTAATAAGTATAGTGAATTTCGTTCTATCGATCATATCAGCATAATATGGGTAATAATATGAGTTAGATTTATAATAATAAGAGTAATAAGTATAGTAATTGTCGTTCTATCGATCATATATGCACAATATGGCTAATAATATGAGTTAGATTGATAATAATAAGAGTAATAAGTATAGTAATTGTCGTTCTATCGAGCATATCTGCATAATATGGTTAATAATATGAGTTAGATTGATAATAATAAGAGTAATAAGTATAGTAATTGTCGTTCTATCGATCATATAAGCATAATATGGCTAATAATATGAGTTAGATTGATAATAATAAGAGTAATGAGTATAGTAATTGTAGTTCTATCGATCATATCTGCATAATAGGGCTAATAATATGAGTTAGAATGATAATAATAAGAGTAATAAGTATAGTAATTGTCGTTCTATCGATCATATCTGCATAATATGGTTAATAATATGAGTTAGATTGATAATAATAAGAGTAATAAGTGTAGTAATTGTCGTTCTATCGATAATATAAGCATAATATGGCTAATAGCATGAGTTAGATTGATAATAATAAGAGTAATGAGTATAGTAATTGTCGTTCTATCGATCATATCTGCATAATATGGTTAATAATATGAGTTAGATTGATAATAGTGAGTGTAATAAATATAGTAATTGTCGTTCTATCGCTCATGTAATCACAATATGGCTAATAATATGAGTTAGATTGATAATAATATGAGTAATAAGTATAGTAATTGTCGTTCTATCGATAATATAAGCATAATATGGCTAATAATATGAGTTAGATTGATAATACTAAGAGTAGTGAGTATAGTTGTTCTCGTTCCATCGATCATATAAGCATAATATGGCTAATAATATGAGTTAGATTGATAATAATAAGAGTAATAAGTATAGTAATTGTCGTTCTATCGATAATATAAGCATAATATGGCTAATAATATGAGTTAGATTGATAATACTAAGAGTAGTGAGTATAGTAATTGTCGTTCTATCGATCATATAAGCATAATATGGCTAATAATATGAGTTAGATTGATAATAATAAGAGTAATGAGTATAGTAATTGTAGTTCTATCGATCATATCTGCATAATACGGTTAATAATATGAGTTGGAATGATAATAATAAGAGTAATAAGTATAGTAATTGTCGTTCTATCGATCATATCTGCATAATATGGTTAATAATATGAGTTAGATTGATAATAGTGAGTGTAATAAGTATAGTGAATGTCGTTCTATCGATCATATCAGCATAATATGGGTAATAATATGAGTTACATTTATAATAATAAGAGTAATAAGTATAGTAATTGTCGTTCTATCGATTTTATATGCACAATATGGCTAATAATATGAGTTAGATTGATAATAATAAGAGTAATAAGTATAGTAATTGTCGTTCTATCGATCATATAAGCATAATATGGCTAATAATATGAGTTAGATTGATAATAATAAGAGTAATGAGTATAGTAATTGTAGTTCTATCGATCATATCTGCATAATATGGCTAATAATATGAGTTAGATTGATAATAATAAGAGTAATAAGTATAGTAATTGTCGTTCTATCGATCATATCTGCATAATATGGTTAATAATATGAGTTAGATTGATAATAGTGAGTGTAATAAGTATAGTGAATGTCGTTCTATCGATCATATCAGCATAATATGGGTAATAATATGAGTTAGATTTATAATAATAAGAGTAATAAGTATAGTAATTGTCGTTCTATCGATCATATAAGCACAATATGGCTAATAATATGAGTTAGATTGATAATAATAAGAGTAATAAGTATAGTAATTGTCGTTCTATCGATCATATCTGCATAATATGGTTAATAATATGAGTTAGATTGAAAATAATAAGAGTAATAAGTATAGTAATTGTCGTTCTATCGATCATATAAGCATAATATGGCTAATAATATGAGTTAGATTGATAATAATAAGTGTAATAAGTATAGTAATTGTCGTTCTGTCGATCATAATTGCATAATATGGTTAATAATATGAGTCAGATTGATAATAATAAGAGCAATGAGTATAGTAATTGTCGTACTATCGATCATATAAGCATAATATGGCTAATAATATGAGTTACAGTGATAATACTAAGAGTAGTGAGTATAGTAATTCTCATTCTATCGATCATATAAGCATAATATGGCTAATAATATGAGTTAGATTGATAATAATAACAGTAATAAGTATAGTAATTGTCGTTCTATCGATAATATAAGCATAATATGGCTAATAATATGAGTTAGATTGATAATACTAAGAGTAATGAGTATAGTAATTGTAGATCTATCGATCATTTAAGCATAATATGGCTAATAATATGAGTTAGATTGATAATAATAACAGTAATAAGTATAGTAATTGTCGTTCTATCGATAATATAATCATAATATGGCTAATAATATGAGTTAGATTGATAATACTAAGAGTAGTGAGTATAGTAATTCTCGTTCTATCGATCATATAAGCATAATATGGCTAATAATATGAGTTAGATTGATAATAATAAGAGTAATAAGTATAGTATTTGTCGTTCTATCGATCATATAAGCATAATATGGCTAATAATATGAGTTAGATTGATAATAATAAGAGTAATGAGTATAGTAATTGTAGATCTATCGATCATTTAAGCATAATATGGCTAATAATATGAGTTAGATTGATAATAATAACAGTAATAAGTATAGTAATTGTCGTTCTATCGATAATATAAGCATAATATGGCTAATAATATGAGTTAGATTGATAATAATAAGAGTAAGGAGTATAGTAATTGTAGTTCTATCGATCATATCTGCATAATACGGTTAATAATATGAGTTAGAATGATAATAATAATAGTAATAAGTATAGTAATTGTCGTTCTATCGATCATATCTGCATAATATGGTTAATAATATGAGTTAGATTGATAATAGTGAGTGTAATAAGTATAGTAATTGTCGTTCTATCGATAATATAAGCATAATATGGCTAATAATATGAGTTAGATTGATAATAATAAGAGTAAGGAGTATAGTAATTGTAGTTCTATCGATCATATCTGCATAATACGGTTAATAATATGAGTTAGACTGATAATAATAATAGTAATAAGTATAGTAATTGTCGTTCTATCGATCATATCTGCATAATATGGTTAATAATATGAGTTAGATTGATAATAGTGAGTGTAATAAGTATAGTGAATGTCGTTCTATCGATCATATCAGCATAATATGGGTAATAATATGAGTTAGATTTATAATAATAAGAGTAATAAGTATAGTAATTGTCGTTCTATCGATCATATAAGCACAATATGGCTAATAATATGAGTTAGATTGATAATAATAAGAGTAATAAGTATAGTAATTGTCGTTCTATCGATCATATCTGCATAATATGGTTAATAATATGAGTTAGATTGATAATAATAAGAGTAATAAGTATAGTAATTGTCGTTATATCGATCATATAACCATAATATGGCTAATAGCATGAGTTAGTTTGATAATAATAAGAGTAATAAGTATAGTATTTGTCGTTCTATCGATCATATAAGCATAATATGACTAATAATATGAGTTAGATTGATAATAATAAGAGTAATAAGTATAGTAATTGTCGTTCTATCGATCATATAACCATAATATGGCTAATAATATGAGTTAGATTGATATTACTAAGAGTAGTGAGTATAGTAATTCTCGTTCTATCGATCATATAAGCATAATATGGCTAATAATATGAGTTAGATTGATAATAATAAGAGTAATAAGTACAGTAATTGTCGTTCTATCGATCATACAAGCATAATAAGGCTAATAATATGAGTTAGATTGATAATAATAACAGTAATAAGTATAGTAATTGTCGTTCTATCGATAATATAAGCATAATATGGCTAATAATATGAGTTAGATTTATAATAATAAGAGTAATAAGTATAGTAATTGTCGTTCTATCGATCATATAAGCACAATATGGCTAATAATATGAGTTAGATTGATAAGAATAAGAGTAATAAGTATAGTAATTGTCGCTCTATCGATCATATCTGCATAATATGGTTAATAATAAGAGGTAGATTGATAATAATAAGTGTAATAAGTGTAGTAATTGTCGTTCTAAAGATAATATAAGCACAATATGGCTAATAGCATGAGTTAGATTGATAATAATAAGAGTAATGAGTATAGTAATTGTCGTTCTATCGATCATATCTGCATAATATGGTTAATAATATGAGTTAGATTGATAATAGTGAGTGTAATAAATATAGTAATTGTCGTTCTATCGCTCATGTAATCACAATATGGCTAATAATATGAGTTAGATTGATAATAATATGAGTAATAAGTATAGTAATTGTCGTTCTATCGATAATATAGGCATAATATGGCTAATAATATGAGTTAGATTGATAATACTAAGAGTAGTGAGTATAGTTGTTCTCGTTCCATCGATCATATAAGCATAATATGGCTAATAATATGAGTTAGATTGATAATAATAAGAGTAATAAGTATAGTAATTGTCGTTCTATCGATAATATAAGCATAATATGGCTAATAATATGAGTTAGATTGATAATACTAAGAGTAGTGAGTATAGTAATTGTCGTTCTATCGATCATATAAGCATAATATGGCTAATAATATGAGTTAGATTGATAATAATAAGAGTAATGAGTATAGTAATTGTAGTTCTATCGATCATATCTGCATAATACGGTTAATAATATGAGTTGGAATGATAATAATAAGAGTAATAAGTATAGTAATTGTCGTTCTATCGATCATATCTGCATAATATGGTTAATAATATGAGTTAGATTGATAATAGTGAGTGTAATAAGTATAGTGAATGTCGTTCTATCGATCATATCAGCATAATATGGGTAATAATATGAGTTAGATTTATAATAATAAGAGTAATAAGTATAGTAATTGTCGTTCTATCGATCATATATGCACAATATGGCTAATAATATGAGTTAGATTGATAATAATAAGAGTAATAAGTATAGTAATTGTCGTTCTATCGATCATATCTGCATAATATGGTTAATAATATGAGTTAGATTGATAATAATAAGAGTAATAAGTATAGTAATTGTCGTTCTATCGATCATATAAGCATAATATGGCTAATAATATGAGTTAGATTGATAATAATAAGAGTAATGAGTATAGTAATTGTAGTTCTATCGATCATATCTGCATAATAGGGCTAATAATATGAGTTAGAATGATTATAATAAGAGTAATAAGTATAGTAATTGTCGTTCTATCGATCATATCTGCATAATATGGTTAATAATATGAGTTAGATTGATAATAATAAGAGTAATAAGTGTAGTAATTGTCGTTCTATCGATAATATAAGCATAATATGGCTAATAGCATGAGTTAGATTGATAATAATAAGAGTAATGAGTATAGTAATTGTCGTTCTATCGATCATATCTGCATAATATGGTTAATAATATGAGTTAGATTGATAATAGTGAGTGTAATAAATATAGTAATTGTCGTTCTATCGCTCATGTAATCACAATATGGCTAATAATATGAGTTAGATTGATAATAATATGAGTAATAAGTATAGTAATTGTTGTTCTATCGATAATATAAGCATAATATGGCTAATAATATGAGTTAGATTGATAATACTAAGAGTAGTGAGTATAGTAATTGTCGTTCTATCGATCATATAAGCATAATATGGCTAATAATATGAGTTAGATTGATAATAATAAGAGTAATGAGTATAGTAATTGTAGTTCTATCGATCATATCTGCATAATACGGTTAATAATATGAGTTGGAATGATAATAATAAGAGTAATAAGTATAGTAATTGTCGTTCTATCGATCATATCTGCATAATATGGTTAATAATATGAGTTAGATTGATAATAGTGAGTGTAATAAGTATAGTGAATATCGTTCTATCGATCATATCAGCATAATATGGGTAATAATATGAGTTAGATTGATAATAATAACAGTAATAAGTATAGTAATTGTCGTTCTATCGATAATATAAGCATAATATGGCTAATAATATGAGTTAGATTGATAATAATAAGAGTAAGGAGTATAGTAATTGTAGTTCTATCGATCATATCTGCATAATACGGTTAATAATATGAGTTAGAATGATAATAATAATAGTAATAAGTATAGTAATTGTCGTTCTATCGATCATATCTGCATAATATGGTTAATAATATGAGTTAGATTGATAATAATAAGAGTAATAAGTATAGTAATTGTCGTTATATCGATCATATAACCATAATATGGCTAATAGCATGAGTTGGATTGATAATAATAAGAGTAATGAGTATAGTAATTGTAGTTCTATCGATCATATAACCATAATATGGCTAATAATATGAGTTAGATTGATAATACTAAGAGTAGTGAGTATAGTAATTCTCGTTCTATCGATCATATAAGCATAATATGGCTAATAATATGAGTTAGATTGATAATAATAAGAGTAATAAGTACAGTAATTGTCGTTCTATCGATCATATAAGCATAATAAGGCTAATAATATGAGTTAGATTGATAATAATAACAGTAATAAGTATAGTAATTGTCGTTCTATCGATCATATAAGCATAATATGGCTAATAATATGAGTTAGATTTATAATAATAAGAGTAATGAGTATAGTAATTGTCGTTCTATCGATCATATAAGCATAATATGGCTAATAATATGAGTTAGATTTATAATAATAAGAGTAATAAGTATAGTAATTGTCGTTCTATCGATCATATAAGCACAATATGGCTAATAATATGAGTTAGATTGATAAGAATAAGAGTAATAAGTATAGTAATTGTCGTTCTATCGATCATATCTGCATAATATGGTTAATAATATGAGTTAGATTGATAATAGTGAGTGTAATAAGTATAGTGAATGTCGTTCTATCGATCATATCAGCATAATATGGGTAATAATATGAGTTAGATTTATAATAATAAGAGTAATAAGTATAGTAATTGTCGTTCTATCGCTCATGTAATCACAATATGGCTAATAATATGAGTTAGATTGATAATAATATGAGTAATAAGTATAGTAATTGTCGTTCTATCGATAATATAAGCATAATATGGCTAATAATATGAGTTAGATTGATAATACTAAGAGTAGTGAGTATAGTAGTTCTCGTTCCATCGATCATATAAGCATAATATGGCTAATTATATGAGTTAAATTGATAATAATAAGAGTAATAAGTATAGTAATTGTCGTTCTATCATTAATATAAGCATAATATGGCTAATAATATGAGTTAGATTGATAATACTAAGAGCAGTGAGTATAGTAATTGTCGTTCTATCGATCATATAAGCATAATATGGCTAATAATATGAGTTAGATTGATAATAATAAGTGTAATAAGTATAGTAATTGTCGTTCTATCATTAATATAAGCATAATATGGCTAATAATATGAGTTAGATTGATAATACTAAGAGTAGTGAGTATAGTAATTGTCGTTCTATCGATCATATAAGCATAATATGGCTAATAATATGAGTTAGATTGATAATAATAAGAGTAATGAGTATAGTAATTGTAGTTCTATCGATCATATCTGCATAATACGGTTAATAATATGAGTTGGAATGATAATAATAAGAGTAATAAGTATAGTAATTGTCGTTCTATCGATCATATCTGCATAATATGGTTAATAATATGAGTTAGATTGATAATAGTGAGTGTAATAAGTATAGTGAATGTCGTTCTATCGATCATATCAGCATAATACGGGTAATAATATGAGTTAGAATGATAATAATAAGAGTAATAAGTATAGTAATTGTCGTTCTATCGATCATATCTGCATAATATGGTTAATAATATGAGTTAGATTGATAATAATAAGAGTAATAAGTGTAGTAATTGTCGTTCTATCGATAATATAAGCATAATATGGCTAATAGCATGAGTTAGATTGATAATAATAAGAGTAATGAGGATAGTAATTGTCGTTCTATCGATCATATAAGCACAATATGGCTAATAATATGAGTTAGATTGATAAGAATAAGAGTAATAAGTATAGTAATTGTCGTTCTATCGATCATATCTGCATAATATGGTTAATAATAAGAGTTAGATTGATAATAATAAGAGTAATAAGTGTAGTAATTGTCGTTCTATCGATAATATAAGCATAATATGGCTAATAGCATGAGTTAGATTGATAATAATAAGAGTAATGAGTATAGTAATTGTCGTTCTATCGATCATATCTGCATAATATGGTTAATAATATGAGTTAGATTGATAATAGTGAGTGTAATAAATATAGTAATTGTCGTTCTATCGCTCATGTAATCACAATATGGCTAATAATATGAGTTAGATTGATAATAATATGAGTAATAAGTATAGTAATTGTCGTTCTATCGATAATATAAGCATAATATGGCTAATAATATGAGTTAGATTGATAATACTAAGAGTAGTGAGTATAGTTGTTCTCGTTCCATCGATCATATAAGCATAATATGGCTAATAATATGAGTTAGATTGATAATAATAAGAGTAATAAGTATAGTAATTGTCGTTCTATCGATAATATAAGCATAATATGGCTAATAATATGAGTTAGATTGATAATACTAAGAGTAGTGAGTATAGTAATTGTCGTTCTATCGATCATATAAGCATAATATGGCTAATAATATGAGTTAGATTGATAATAATAAGAGTAATGAGTATAGTAATTGTCGTTCTATCGATCATATCTGCATAATATGGTTAATAATATGAGTTAGATTGATAATAGTGAGTGTAATAAATATAGTAATTGTCGTTCTATCGCTCATGTAATCACAATATTGCTAATAATATGAGTTAGATTGATAATAATATGAGTAATAAGTATAGTAATTGTCGTTCTATCGATAATATAAGCATAATATGGCTAATAATATGAGTTAGATTGATAATACTAAGAGTAGTGAGTATAGTAATTGTCGTTCTATCGATCATATAAGCATAATATGGCTAATAATATGAGTTAGATTGATAATAATAAGAGTAATGAGTATAGTAATTGTAGTTCTATCGATCATATCTGCATAATACGGTTAATAATATGAGTTGGAATGATAATAATAAGAGTAATAAGTATAGTAATTGTCGTTCTATCGATCATATCTGCATAATATGGTTAATAATATGAGTTAGATTGATAATAGTGAGTGTAATAAGTATAGTGAATGTCGTTCTATCGATCATATCAGCATAATATGGGTAATAATATGAGTTAGATTTATAATAATAAGAGTAATGAGTATAGTAATTGTCGTCCTATCGATCATATAAGCACAATATGGCTAATAATATGAGTTAGATTGATAATAATAAGAGTAATAAGTATAGTAATTGTCGTTCTATCGATCATATCTGCATAATATGGTTAATAATATGAGTTAGATTGATAATAATAAGAGTAATAAGTATAGTAATTGTCGTTCTATCGATCATATAAGCATAATATGGCTAATAATATGAGTTAGATTGATAATAATAAGAGTAATGAGTATAGTAATTGTAGTTCTATTGATCATATCTGCATAATATGGTTAATAATATGAGTTAGAATGATAATAATAAGAGTAATAAGTATAGTAATTGTCGTTCTATCGATCATATCTGCATAATATGGTTAATAATATGAGTTAGAATGATAATAATAAGAGTAATAAGTATAGTAATTGTCGTTCTATCGATCATATCTGCATAATATGGTTAATAATATGAGTTAGATTGATAATAGTGAGTGTAATAAGTATAGTGAATGTCGTTCTATCGATCATATCAGCATAATATGGGTAATAATATGAGTTAGATTTATAATAATAAGAGTAATAAGTATAGTAATTGTCGTTCTATCGATCATATAAGCACAATATGGCTAATAATATGAGTTAGATTGATAATAATAAGAGTAATAAGTATAGTAATTGTCGTTCTATCGATCATATCTGCATAATATGGTTAATAATATGAGTTAGATTGATAATAATACGAGTAATAAGTATAGTAATTGTCGTTATATCGATCATATAACCATAATATGGCTAATAGCATGAGTTGGATTGATAATAATAAGAGTAATGAGTATAGTAATTTTAGTTCTATCGATCATATAACCATAATATGGCTAATAATATGAGTTAGATTGATAATACTAAGAGTAGTGAGTATAGTAATTCTCGTTCTATCGATCATATAAGCATAATATGGCTAATAATATGAGTTAGAGTGATAATAATAAGAGTAATAAGTACAGTAATTGTCGTTCTATCGATCATATAAGCATACTAAGGCTAATAATATTAGTTAGATTGATAATAATAACAGTAATAAGTATAGTAATTGTCGTTCTATCGATCATATAAGCATAATATGGCTAATAATATGAGTTAGATTTATAATAATAAGAGTAATAAGTATAGTAATTGTCGTTCTATCGATCATATATGCACAATATGGCTAATAATATGAGTTAGATTGATAATAATAAGAGTAATAAGTATAGTAATTGTCGTTCTATCGATCATATCTGCATAATATGGTTAATAATATGAGTTAGATTGATAATAATAAGAGTAATAAGTATAGTAATTGTCGTTCTATCGATCATATAAGCATAATATGGCTAATAGCATGAGTTAGATTGATAATAATAAGAGTAATGAGTATAGTAATTGTCATTCTATCGATCATATCTGCATAATATGGTTAATAATATGAGTTAGATTGATAATAGTGAGTGTAATAAATATAGTAATTGTCGTTCTATCGCTCATGTAATCACAATATGGCTAATAATATGAGTTAGATTGATAATAATAAGAGTAATAAGTATAGTAATTGTCGTTCTATCGATCATATAAGCATAATATGGCTAATAATATGAGTTAGATTGATAATAATAAGTGTAATAAGTATAGTAATTGTCGTTCTGTCGATCATAATTGCATAATATGGTTAATAATATGAGTTAGATTGATAATAATAAGAGGAATGAGTATAGTAATTGTCGTACTATCGATCATATAAGCACAATATGGCTAATAATATGAGTTAGATTGATAATAATAAGAGTAATAAGTATAGTAATTGTCGTTCTATCGATCATATCTGCATAATATGGTTAATAATATGAGTTAGATTGATAATAATAAGAGCAATGAGTATAGTAATTGTCGTACTATCGATCATATAAGCATAATATGGCTAATAATATGAGTTAGATTGATAATACTAAGAGTAGTGAGTATAGTAATTGTCGTTATATCGATCATATAACCATAATATGGCTAATAGCATGAGTTAGATTGATAATAATAAGAGTAATGAGTATAGTAATTGTCGTTCTATCGATCATATCTGCATAATATGGTTAATAATATGAGTTAGATTGATAATAGTGAGCGTAATAAATATAGTAATTGTCGTTCTATCGCTCATGTAATCACAATATGGCTAATAATTTGAGTTAGATTGATAATAATAAGAGTAATAAGTATAGTAATTGTCGGTCTATCGATCATATCTGCATAATATGGTTAATAATATGAGTTAGATTGATAATAGTGAGTGTAATAAGTATAGTGAATGTCGTTCTATCGATCATATCAGCATAATATGGGTAATAATATGAGTTAGATTGATAATAATAAGAGTAATAAGTATAGTAATTGTCGTTCTATCGATCATATCTGCATAATATGGTTAATAATATGAGTTAGATTGAAAATAATAAGAGTAATAAGTATAGTAATTGTCGTTCTATCGATCATATAAGCATAATATGGCTAATAATATGAGTTAGATTGATAATAATAAGTGTAATAAGTATAGTAATTGTCGTTCTGTCGATCATAATTGCATAATATGGTTAATAATATGAGTCAGATTGATAATAATAAGAGCAATGAGTATAGTAATTGTCGTACTATCGATCATATAAGCATAATATGGCTAATAATATGAGTTACAGTGATAATACTAAGAGTAGTGAGTATAGTAATTCTCATTCTATCGATCATATAAGCATAATATGGCTAATAATATGAGTTAGATTGATAATAATAACAGTAATAAGTATAGTAATTGTCGTTCTATCGATAATATAAGCATAATATGGCTAATAATATGAGTTAGATTGATAATACTAAGAGTAGTGAGTATAGTAATTCTCGTTCTATCGATCATATAAGCATAATATGGCTAATAATATGAGTTAGATTGATAATAATAAGAGTAATAAGTATAGTATTTGTCGTTCTATCGATCATATAAGCATAATATGGCTAATAATATGAGTTAGATTGATAATAATAAGAGTAATGAGTATAGTAATTGTAGATCTATCGATCATTTAAGCATAATATGGCTAATAATATGAGTTAGATTGATAATAATAACAGTAATAAGTATAGTAATTGTCGTTCTATCGATAATATAAGCATAATATGGCTAATAATATGAGTTAGATTGATAATAATAAGAGTAAGGAGTATAGTAATTGTAGTTCTATCGATCATATCTGCATAATACGGTTAATAATATGAGTTAGAATGATAATAATAATAGTAATAAGTATAGTAATTGTCGTTCTATCGATCATATCTGCATAATATGGTTAATAATATGAGTTAGATTGATAATAGTGAGTGTAATAAGTATAGTGAATGTCGTTCTATCGATCATATCAGCATAATATGGGTAATAATATGAGTTAGATTTATAATAATAAGAGTAATAAGTATAGTAATTGTCGTTCTATCGATCATATAAGCACAATATGGCTAATAATATGAGTTAGATTGATAATAATAAGAGTAATAAGTATAGTAATTGTCGTTCTATCGATCATATCTGCATAATATGGTTAATAATATGAGTTAGATTGATAATAATAAGAGTAATAAGTATAGTAATTGTCGTTATATCGATCATATAACCATAATATGGCTAATAGCATGAGTTAGTTTGATAATAATAAGAGTAATAAGTATAGTATTTGTCGTTCTATCGATCATATAAGCATAATATGACTAATAATATGAGTTAGATTGATAATAATAAGAGTAATAAGTATAGTAATTGTCGTTCTATCGATCATATAACCATAATATGGCTAATAATATGAGTTAGATTGATAATACTAAGAGTAGTGAGTATAGTAATTCTCGTTCTATCGATCATATAAGCATAATATGGCTAATAATATGAGTTAGATTGATAATAATAAGAGTAATAAGTACAGTAATTGTCGTTCTATCGATCATACAAGCATAATAAGGCTAATAATATGAGTTAGATTGATAATAATAACAGTAATAAGTATAGTAATTGTCGTTCTATCGATAATATAAGCATAATATGGCTAATAATATGAGTTAGATTTATAATAATAAGAGTAATAAGTATAGTAATTGTCGTTCTATCGATCATATAAGCACAATATGGCTAATAATATGAGTTAGATTGATAAGAATAAGAGTAATAAGTATAGTAATTGTCGCTCTATCGATCATATCTGCATAATATGGTTAATAATAAGAGGTAGATTGATAATAATAAGAGTAATAAGTGTAGTAATTGTCGTTCTAAAGATAATATAAGCACAATATGGCTAATAGCATGAGTTAGATTGATAATAATAAGAGTAATGAGTATAGTAATTGTCGTTCTATCGATCATATCTGCATAATATGGTTAATAATATGAGTTAGATTGATAATAGTGAGTGTAATAAATATAGTAATTGTCGTTCTATCGCTCATGTAATCACAATATGGCTAATAATATGAGTTAGATTGATAATAATATGAGTAATAAGTATAGTAATTGTCGTTCTATCGATAATATAGGCATAATATGGCTAATAATATGAGTTAGATTGATAATACTAAGAGTAGTGAGTATAGTTGTTCTCGTTCCATCGATCATATAAGCATAATATGGCTAATAATATGAGTTAGATTGATAATAATAAGAGTAATAAGTATAGTAATTGTCGTTCTATCGATAATATAAGCATAATATGGCTAATAATATGAGTTAGATTGATAATACTAAGAGTAGTGAGTATAGTAATTGTCGTTCTATCGATCATATAAGCATAATATGGCTAATAATATGAGTTAGATTGATAATAATAAGAGTAATGAGTATAGTAATTGTAGTTCTATCGATCATATCTGCATAATACGGTTAATAATATGAGTTGGAATGATAATAATAAGAGTAATAAGTATAGTAATTGTCGTTCTATCGATCATATCTGCATAATATGGTTAATAATATGAGTTAGATTGATAATAGTGAGTGTAATAAGTATAGTGAATGTCGTTCTATCGATCATATCAGCATAATATGGGTAATAATATGAGTTAGATTTATAATAATAAGAGTAATAAGTATAGTAATTGTCGTTCTATCGATCATATATGCACAATATGGCTAATAATATGAGTTAGATTGATAATAATAAGAGTAATAAGTATAGTAATTGTCGTTCTATCGATCATATCTGCATAATATGGTTAATAATATGAGTTAGATTGATAATAATAAGAGTAATAAGTATAGTAATTGTCGTTCTATCGATCATATAAGCATAATATGGCTAATAATATGAGTTAGATTGATAATAATAAGAGTAATGAGTATAGTAATTGTAGTTCTATCGATCATATCTGCATAATAGGGCTAATAATATGAGTTAGAATGATTATAATAAGAGTAATAAGTATAGTAATTGTCGTTCTATCGATCATATCTGCATAATATGGTTAATAATATGAGTTAGATTGATAATAATAAGAGTAATAAGTGTAGTAATTGTCGTTCTATCGATAATATAAGCATAATATGGCTAATAATATGAGTTAGATTGATAATAATAAGAGTAATGAGTATAGTAATTGTAGTTCTATCGATCATATCTGCATAATACGGTTAATAATATGAGTTGGAATGATAATAATAAGAGTAATAAGTATAGTAATTGTCGTTCTATCGATCATATCTGCATAATATGGTTAATAATATGAGTTAGATTGATAATAGTGAGTGTAATAAGTATAGTGAATGTCGTTCTATCGATCATATCAGCATAATATGGGTAATAATATGAGTTAGATTGATAATAATAACAGTAATAAGTATAGTAATTGTCGTTCTATCGATAATATAAGCATAATATGGCTAATAATATGAGTTAGATTGATAATAATAAGAGTAAGGAGTATAGTAATTGTAGTTCTATCGATCATATCTGCATAATACGGTTAATAATATGAGTTAGAATGATAATAATAATAGTAATAAGTATAGTAATTGTCGTTCTATCGATCATATCTGCATAATATGGTTAATAATATGAGTTAGATTGATAATAATAAGAGTAATAAGTATAGTAATTGTCGTTATATCGATCATATAACCATAATATGGCTAATAGCATGAGTTGGATTGATAATAATAAGAGTAATGAGTATAGTAATTGTAGTTCTATCGATCATATAACCATAATATGGCTAATAATATGAGTTAGATTGATAATACTAAGAGTAGTGAGTATAGTAATTCTCGTTCTATCGATCATATAAGCATAATATGGCTAATAATATGAGTTAGATTGATAATAATAAGAGTAATAAGTACAGTAATTGTCGTTCTATCGATCATATCTGCATAATATGGTTAATAATATGAGTTAGATTGATAATAATAAGAGTAATAAGTATAGTAATTGTCGTTATATCGATCATATAACCATAATATGGCTAATAGCATGAGTTAGTTTGATAATAATAAGAGTAATAAGTATAGTATTTGTCGTTCTATCGATCATATAAGCATAATATGACTAATAATATGAGTTAGATTGATAATAATAAGAGTAATAAGTATAGTAATTGTCGTTCTATCGATCATATAACCATAATATGGCTAATAATATGAGTTAGATTGATAATACTAAGAGTAGTGAGTATAGTAATTCTCGTTCTATCGATCATATAAGCATAATATGGCTAATAATATGAGTTAGATTGATAATAATAAGAGTAATAAGTACAGTAATTGTCGTTCTATCGATCATACAAGCATAATAAGGCTAATAATATGAGTTAGATTGATAATAATAACAGTAATAAGTATAGTAATTGTCGTTCTATCGATAATATAAGCATAATATGGCTAATAATATGAGTTAGATTTATAATAATAAGAGTAATAAGTATAGTAATTGTCGTTCTATCGATCATATAAGCACAATATGGCTAATAATATGAGTTAGATTGATAAGAATAAGAGTAATAAGTATAGTAATTGTCGCTCTATCGATCATATCTGCATAATATGGTTAATAATAAGAGGTAGATTGATAATAATAAGAGTAATAAGTGTAGTAATTGTCGTTCTAAAGATAATATAAGCACAATATGGCTAATAGCATGAGTTAGATTGATAATAATAAGAGTAATGAGTATAGTAATTGTCGTTCTATCGATCATATCTGCATAATATGGTTAATAATATGAGTTAGATTGATAATAGTGAGTGTAATAAATATAGTAATTGTCGTTCTATCGCTCATGTAATCACAATATGGCTAATAATATGAGTTAGATTGATAATAATATGAGTAATAAGTATAGTAATTGTCGTTCTATCGATAATATAGGCATAATATGGCTAATAATATGAGTTAGATTGATAATACTAAGAGTAGTGAGTATAGTTGTTCTCGTTCCATCGATCATATAAGCATAATATGGCTAATAATATGAGTTAGATTGATAATAATAAGAGTAATAAGTATAGTAATTGTCGTTCTATCGATAATATAAGCATAATATGCCTAATAATATGAGTTAGATTGATAATACTAAGAGTAGTGAGTATAGTAATTGTCGTTCTATCGATCATATAAGCATAATATGGCTGATAATATGAGTTAGATTGATAATAATAAGAGTAATGAGTATAGTAATTGTAGTTCTATCGATCATATCTGCATAATACGGTTAATAATATGAGTTGGAATGATAATAATAAGAGTAATAAGTATAGTAATTGTCGTTCTATCGATCATATCTGCATAATATGGTTAATAATATGAGTTAGATTGATAATAGTGAGTGTAATAAGTATAGTGAATGTCGTTCTATCGATCATATCAGCATAATATGGGTAATAATATGAGTTAGATTTATAATAATAAGAGTAATAAGTATAGTAATTGTCGTTCTATCGATCATATATGCACAATATGGCTAATAATATGAGTTAGATTGATAATAATAAGAGTAATAAGTATAGTAATTGTCGTTCTATCGATCATATCTGCATAATATGGTTAATAATATGAGTTAGATTGATAATAATAAGAGTAATAAGTATAGTAATTGTCGTTCTATCGATCATATAAGCATAATATGGCTAATAATATGAGTTAGATTGATAATAATAAGAGTAATGAGTATAGTAATTGTAGTTCTATCGATCATATCTGCATAATAGGGCTAATAATATGAGTTAGAATGATTATAATAAGAGTAATAAGTATAGTAATTGTCGTTCTATCGATCATATCTGCATAATATGGTTAATAATATGAGTTAGATTGATAATAATAAGAGTAATAAGTGTAGTAATTGTCGTTCTATCGATAATATAAGCATAATATGGCTAATAATATGAGTTAGATTGATAATAATAAGAGTAATGAGTATAGTAATTGTAGTTCTATCGATCATATCTGCATAATACGGTTAATAATATGAGTTGGAATGATAATAATAAGAGTAATAAGTATAGTAATTGTCGTTCTATCGATCATATCTGCATAATATGGTTAATAATATGAGTTAGATTGATAATAGTGAGTGTAATAAGTATAGTGAATGTCGTTCTATCGATCATATCAGCATAATATGGGTAATAATATGAGTTAGATTGATAATAATAACAGTAATAAGTATAGTAATTGTCGTTCTATCGATAATATAAGCATAATATGGCTAATAATATGAGTTAGATTGATAATAATAAGAGTAAGGAGTATAGTAATTGTAGTTCTATCGATCATATCTGCATAATACGGTTAATAATATGAGTTAGAATGATAATAATAATAGTAATAAGTATAGTAATTGTCGTTCTATCGATCATATCTGCATAATATGGTTAATAATATGAGTTAGATTGATAATAATAAGAGTAATAAGTATAGTAATTGTCGTTATATCGATCATATAACCATAATATGGCTAATAGCATGAGTTGGATTGATAATAATAAGAGTAATGAGTATAGTAATTGTAGTTCTATCGATCATATAACCATAATATGGCTAATAATATGAGTTAGATTGATAATACTAAGAGTAGTGAGTATAGTAATTCTCGTTCTATCGATCATATAAGCAAAATATGGCTAATAATATGAGTTAGATTGATAATAATAAGAGTAATAAGTACAGTAATTGTCGTTCTATCGATCATATAAGCATAATAAGGCTAATAATATGAGTTAGATTGATAATAATAACAGTAATAAGTATAGTAATTGTCGTTCTATCGATCATATAAGCATAATATGGCTAATAATATGAGTTAGATTTATAATAATAAGAGTAATGAGTATAGTAATTGTCGTTCTATCGATCATATAAGCATAATATGGCTAATAATATGAGTTAGATTTATAATAATAAGAGTAATAAGTATAGTAATTGTCGTTCTATCGATCATATAAGCACAATATGGCTAATAATATGAGTTAGATTGATAAGAATAAGAGTAATAAGTATAGTAATTGTCGTTCTATCGATCATATCTGCATAATATGGTTAATAATATGAGTTAGATTGATAATAGTGAGTGTAATAAGTATAGTGAATGTCGTTCTATCGATCATATCAGCATAATATGGGTAATAATATGAGTTAGATTTATAATAATAAGAGTAATAAGTATAGTAATTGTCGTTCTATCGCTCATGTAATCACAATATGGCTAATAATATGAGTTAGATTGATAATAATATGAGTAATAAGTATAGTAATTGTCGTTCTATCGATAATATAAGCATAATATGGCTAATAATATGAGTTAGATTGATAATACTAAGAGTAGTGAGTATAGTAGTTCTCGTTCCATCGATCATATAAGCATAATATGGCTAATTATATGAGTTAAATTGATAATAATAAGAGTAATAAGTATAGTAATTGTCGTTCTATCATTAATATAAGCATAATATGGCTAATAATATGAGTTAGATTGATAATACTAAGAGCAGTGAGTATAGTAATTGTCGTTCTATCGATCATATAAGCATAATATGGCTAATAATATGAGTTAGATTGATAATAATAAGAGTAATAAGTATAGTAATTGTCGTTCTATCATTAATATAAGCATAATATGGCTAATAATATGAGTTAGATTGATAATACTAAGAGTAGTGAGTATAGTAATTGTCGTTCTATCGATCATATAAGCATAATATGGCTAATAATATGAGTTAGATTGATAATAATAAGAGTAATGAGTATAGTAATTGTAGTTCTATCGATCATATCTGCATAATACGGTTAATAATATGAGTTGGAATGATAATAATAAGAGTAATAAGTATAGTAATTGTCGTTCTATCGATCATATCTGCATAATATGGTTAATAATATGAGTTAGATTGATAATAGTGAGTGTAATAAGTATAGTGAATGTCGTTCTATCGATCATATCAGCATAATACGGGTAATAATATGAGTTAGATTTATAATAATAAGAGTAATAAGTATAGTAATTGTCGTTCTATCGATCATATAAGCACAATATGGCTAATAATATGAGTTAGATTGATAATAATAAGAGTAATAAGTATAGTAATTGTCGTTCTATCGATCATATCTGCATAATATGGTTAATAATATGAGTTAGATTGATGATAATAAGAGTAATAAGTATAGTAATTGTCGTTCTATCGATCATATAAGCATAATATGGCTAATAATATGAGTTAGATTGATAATAATAAGAGTAATGAGTATAGTAATTGTAGTTCTATCGATCATATCTGCATAATATGGCTAATAATATGAGTTAGAATGATAATAATAAGAGTAATAAGTATAGTAATTGTCGTTCTATCGATCATATCTGCATAATATGGTTAATAATATGAGTTAGATTGATAATAATAAGAGTAATAAGTGTAGTAATTGTCGTTCTATCGATAATATAAGCATAATATGGCTAATAGCATGAGTTAGATTGATAATAATAAGAGTAATGAGGATAGTAATTGTCGTTCTATCGATCATATAAGCACAATATGGCTAATAATATGAGTTAGATTGATAAGAATAAGAGTAATAAGTATAGTAATTGTCGTTCTATCGATCATATCTGCATAATATGGTTAATAATAAGAGTTAGATTGATAATAATAAGAGTAATAAGTGTATTAATTGTCGTTCTATCGATAATATAAGCATAATATGGCTAATAGCATGAGTTAGATTGATAATAATAAGAGTAATGAGTATAGTAATTGTCGTTCTATCGATCATATCTGCATAATATGGTTAATAATATGAGTTAGATTGATAATAGTGAGTGTAATAAATATAGTAATTGTCGTTCTATCGCTCATGTAATCACAATATGGCTAATAATATGAGTTAGATTGATAATAATATGAGTAATAAGTATAGTAATTGTCGTTCTATCGATAATATAAGCATAATATGGCTAATAATATGAGTTAGATTGATAATACTAAGAGTAGTGAGTATAGTTGTTCTCGTTCCATCGATCATATAAGCATAATATGGCTAATAATATGAGTTAGATTGATAATAATAAGAGTAATAAGTATAGTAATTGTCGTTCTATCGATAATATAAGCATAATATGGCTAATAATATGAGTTAGATTGATAATACTAAGAGTAGTGAGTATAGTAATTGTCGTTCTATCGATCATATAAGCATAATATGGCTAATAATATGAGTTAGATTGATAATAATAAGAGTAATGAGTATAGTAATTGTAGTTCTATCGATCATATCTGCATAATACGGTTAATAATATGAGTTGGAATGATAATAATAAGAGTAATAAGTATAGTAATTGTCGTTCTATCGATCATATCTGCATAATATGGTTAATAATATGAGTTAGATTGATAATAGTGAGTGTAATAAGTATAGTGAATGTCGTTCTATCGATCATATCAGCATAATATGGGTAATAATATGAGTTAGATTTATAATAATAAGAGTAATAAGTATAGTAATTGTCGTTCTATCGATCATATATGCACAATATGGCTAATAATATGAGTTAGATTGATAATAATAAGAGTAATAAGTATAGTAATTGTCGTTCTATCGATCATATCTGCATAATATGGTTAATAATATGAGTTAGATTGATAATAATAAGAGTAATCAGTATAGTAATTGTCGTTCTATCGATCATATAAGCATAATATGGCTAATAATATGAGTTAGATTGATAATAATAAGAGTAATGAGTATAGTAATTGTAGTTCTATCGATCATATCTGCATAATATGGCTAATAATATGAGTTAGAATGATAATAATAAGAGTAATAAGTATAGTAATTGTCGTTCTATCGATCATATCTGCATAATATGGTTAATAATATGAGTTAGATTGATAATAATAAGAGTAATAAGTGTAGTAATTGTCGTTCTATCGATAATATAAGCATAATATGGCTAATAGCATGAGTTAGATTGATAATAATAAGAGTAATGAGTATAGTAATTGTCGTTCTATCGATCATATCTGCATAATATGGTTAATAATATGAGTTAGATTGATAATAGTGAGTGTAATAAATATAGTAATTGTCGTTCTATCGCTCATGTAATCACAATATTGCTAATAATATGAGTTAGATTGATAATAATATGAGTAATAAGTATAGTAATTGTCGTTCTATCGATAATATAAGCATAATATGGCTAATAATATGAGTTAGATTGATAATACTAAGAGTAGTGAGTATAGTAATTGTCGTTCTATCGATCATATAAGCATAATATGGCTAATAATATGAGTTAGATTGATAATAATAAGAGTAATGAGTATAGTAATTGTAGTTCTATCGATCATATCTGCATAATACGGTTAATAATATGAGTTGGAATGATAATAATAAGAGTAATAAGTATAGTAATTGTCGTTCTATCATTAATATAAGCATAATATGGCTAATAATATGAGTTAGATTGATAATACTAAGAGCAGTGAGTATAGTAATTGTCGTTCTATCGATCATATAAGCATAATATGGCTAATAATATGAGTTAGATTGATAATAATAAGAGTAATAAGTATAGTAATTGTCGTTCTATCATTAATATAAGCATAATATGGCTAATAATATGAGTTAGATTGATAATACTAAGAGTAGTGAGTATAGTAATTGTCGTTCTATCGATCATATAAGCATAATATGGCTAATAATATGAGTTAGATTGATAATAATAAGAGTAATGAGTATAGTAATTGTAGTTCTATCGATCATATCTGCATAATACGGTTAATAATATGAGTTGGAATGATAATAATAAGAGTAATAAGTATAGTAATTGTCGTTCTATCGATCATATCTGCATAATATGGTTAATAATATGAGTTAGATTGATAATAGTGAGTGTAATAAGTATAGTGAATGTCGTTCTATCGATCATATCAGCATAATACGGGTAATAATATGAGTTAGATTTATAATAATAAGAGTAATAAGTATAGTAATTGTCGTTCTATCGATCATATAAGCACAATATGGCTAATAATATGAGTTAGATTGATAATAATAAGAGTAATAAGTATAGTAATTGTCGTTCTATCGATCATATCTGCATAATATGGTTAATAATATGAGTTAGATTGATAATAATAAGAGTAATAAGTATAGTAATTGTCGTTCTATCGATCATATAAGCATAATATGGCTAATAATATGAGTTAGATTGATAATAATAAGAGTAATGAGTATAGTAATTGTAGTTCTATCGATCATATCTGCATAATATGGCTAATAATATGAGTTAGAATGATAATAATAAGAGTAATAAGTATAGTAATTGTCGTTCTATCGATCATGTCTGCATAATATGGTTAATAATATGAGTTAGATTGATAATAATAAGAGTAATAAGTGTAGTAATTGTCGTTCTATCGATAATATAAGCATAATATGGCTAATAGCATGAGTTAGATTGATAATAATAAGAGTAATGAGGATAGTAATTGTCGTTCTATCGATCATATAAGCACAATATGGCTAATAATATGAGTTAGATTGATAAGAATAAGAGTAATAAGTATAGTAATTGTCGTTCTATCGATCATATCTGCATAATATGGTTAATAATAAGAGTTAGATTGATAATAATAAGAGTAATAAGTGTAGTAATTGTCGTTCTATCGATAATATAAGCATAATATGGCTAATAGCATGAGTTAGATTGATAATAATAAGAGTAATGAGTATAGTAATTGTCGTTCTATCGATCATATCTGCATAATATGGTTAATAATATGAGTTAGATTGATAATAGTGAGTGTAATAAATATAGTAATTGTCGTTCTATCGCTCATGTAATCACAATATGGCTAATAATATGAGTTAGATTGATAATAATATGAGTAATAAGTATAGTAATTGTCGTTCTATCGATAATATAAGCATAATATGGCTAATAATATGAGTTAGATTGATAATACTAAGAGTAGTGAGTATAGTTGTTCTCGTTCCATCGATCATATAAGCATAATATGGCTAATAATATGAGTTAGATTGATAATAATAAGAGTAATAAGTATAGTAATTGTCGTTCTATCGATAATATAAGCATAATATGGCTAATAATATGAGTTAGATTGATAATACTAAGAGTAGTGAGTATAGTAATTGTCGTTCTATCGATCATATAAGCATAATATGGCTAATAATATGAGTTAGATTGATAATAATAAGAGTAATGAGTATAGTAATTGTAGTTCTATCGATCATATCTGCATAATACGGTTAATAATATGAGTTGGAATGATAATAATAAGAGTAATAAGTATAGTAATTGTCGTTCTATCGATCATATCTGCATAATATGGTTAATAATATGAGTTAGATTGATAATAGTGAGTGTAATAAGTATAGTGAATGTCGTTCTATCGATCATATCAGCATAATATGGGTAATAATATGAGTTAGATTTATAATAATAAGAGTAATAAGTATAGTAATTGTCGTTCTATCGATCATATATGCACAATATGGCTAATAATATGAGTTAGATTGATAATAATAAGAGTAATAAGTATAGTAATTGTCGTTCTTTCGATCATATAAGCATAATATGGCTAATAATATGAGTTAGATTGATAATAATAAGAGTAATGAGTATAGTAATTGTAGTTCTATCGATCATATCTGCATAATATGGCTAATAATATGAGTTAGAATGATAATAATAAGAGTAATAAGTATAGTAATTGTCGTTCTATCGATCATATCTGCATAATATGGTTAATAATATGAGTTAGATTGATAATAATAAGAGTAATAAGTATAGTAATTGTCGTTCTATCGATCATATCTGCATAATATGGTTAATAATATGAGTTAGATTGATAATAGTGAGTGTAATAAGTATAGTGAATGTCGTTCTATCGATCATATCAGCATAATATGGGTAATAATATGAGTTAGATTTATAATAATAAGAGTAATAAGTATAGTAATTGTCGTTCTATCGATCATATAAGCACAATATGGCTAATAATATGAGTTAGATTGATAATAATAAGAGTAATAAGTATAGTAATTGTCGTTCTATCGATCATATCTGCATAATATGGTTAATAATATGAGTTAGATTGAAAATAATAAGAGTAATAAGTATAGTAATTGTCGTTCTATCGATCATATAAGCATAATATGGCTAATAATATGAGTTAGATTGATAATAATAAGTGTAATAAGTATAGTAATTGTCGTTCTGTCGATCATAATTGCATAATATGGTTAATAATATGAGTCAGATTGATAATAATAAGAGCAATGAGTATAGTAATTGTCGTACTATCGATCATATAAGCATAATATGGCTAATAATATGAGTTACAGTGATAATACTAAGAGTAGTGAGTATAGTAATTCTCATTCTATCGATCATATAAGCATAATATGGCTAATAATATGAGTTAGATTGATAATAATAACAGTAATAAGTATAGTAATTGTCGTTCTATCGATAATATAAGCATAATATGGCTAATAATATGAGTTAGATTGATAATACTAAGAGTAATGAGTATAGTAATTGTAGATCTATCGATCATTTAAGCATAATATGGCTAATAATATGAGTTAGATTGATAATAATAACAGTAATAAGTATAGTAATTGTCGTTCTATCGATAATATAATCATAATATGGCTAATAATATGAGTTAGATTGATAATACTAAGAGTAGTGAGTATAGTAATTCTCGTTCTATCGATCATATAAGCATAATATGGCTAATAATATGAGTTAGATTGATAATAATAAGAGTAATAAGTATAGTATTTGTCGTTCTATCGATCATATAAGCATAATATGGCTAATAATATGAGTTAGATTGATAATAATAAGAGTAATGAGTATAGTAATTGTAGATCTATCGATCATTTAAGCATAATATGGCTAATAATATGAGTTAGATTGATAATAATAACAGTAATAAGTATAGTAATTGTCGTTCTATCGATAATATAAGCATAATATGGCTAATAATATGAGTTAGATTGATAATAATAAGAGTAAGGAGTATAGTAATTGTAGTTCTATCGATCATATCTGCATAATACGGTTAATAATATGAGTTAGAATGATAATAATAATAGTAATAAGTATAGTAATTGTCGTTCTATCGATCATATCTGCATAATATGGTTAATAATATGAGTTAGATTGATAATAGTGAGTGCAATAAGTATAGTGAATGTCGTTCTATCGATCATATCAGCATAATATGGGTAATAATATGAGTTAGATTTATAATAATAAGAGTAATAAGTATAGTAATTGTCGTTCTATCGATCATATAAGCACAATATGGCTAATAATATGAGTTAGATTGATAATAATAAGAGTAATAAGTATAGTAATTGTCGTTCTATCGATCATATCTGCATAATATGGTTAATAGTATGAGTTAGATTGATAATAATAAGAGTAATAAGTATAGTAATTGTCGTTATATCGATCATATAACCATAATATGGCTAATAGCATGAGTTAGTTTGATAATAATAAGAGTAATAAGTATAGTATTTGTCGTTCTATCGATCATATAAGCATAATATGACTAATAATATGAGTTAGATTGATAATAATAAGAGTAATAAGTATAGTAATTGTCGTTCTATCGATCATATAACCATAATATGGCTAATAAATGAGTTAGATTGATAATACTAAGAGTAGTGAGTATAGTAATTCTCGTTCTATCGATCATATAAGCATAATATGGCTAATAATATGAGTTAGATTGATAATAATAAGAGTAATAAGTACAGTAATTGTCGTTCTATCGATCATACAAGCATAATAAGGCTAATAATATGAGTTAGATTGATAATAATAACAGTAATAAGTATAGTAATTGTCGTTCTATCGATAATATAAGCATAATATGGCTAATAATATGAGTTAGATTTATAATAATAAGAGTAATAAGTATAGTAATTGTCGTTCTATCGATCATATAAGCACAATATGGCTAATAATATGAGTTAGATTGATAAGAATAAGAGTAATAAGTATAGTAATTGTCGCTCTATCGATCATATCTGCATAATATGGTTAATAATAAGAGTTAGATTGATAATAATAAGAGTAATAAGTGTAGTAATTGTCGTTCTATCGATAATATAAGCATAATATGGCTAATAGCATGAGTTAGATTGATAATAATAAGAGTAATGAGTATAGTAATTGTCGTTCTATCGATCATATCTGCATAATATGGATAATAATATGAGTTAGATTGATAATAGTGAGTGTAATAAATATAGTAATTGTCGTTCTATCGCTCATGTAATCACAATATGGCTAATAATATGAGTTAGATTGATAATAATATGAGTAATAAGTATAGTAATTGTCGTTCTATCGATAATATAGGCATAATATGGCTAATAATATGAGTTAGATTGATAATACTAAGAGTAGTGAGTATAGTTGTTCTCGTTCCATCGATCATATAAGCATAATATGGCTAATAATATGAGTTAGATTGATAATAATAAGAGTAATAAGTATAGTAATTGTCGTTCTATCGATAATATAAGCATAATATGGCTAATAATATGAGTTAGATTGATAACACTAAGAGTAGTGAGTATAGTAATTGTCGTTCTATCGATCATATAAGCATAATATGGCTAATAATATGAGTTAGATTGATAATAATAAGAGTAATGAGTATAGTAATTGTAGTTCTATCGATCATATCTGCATAATACGGTTAATAATATGAGTTGGAATGATAATAATAAGAGTAATAAGTATAGTAATTGTCGTTCTATCGATCATATCTGCATAATATGGTTAATAATATGAGTTAGATTGATAATAGTGAGTGTAATAAGTATAGTGAATTTCGTTCTATCGATCATATCAGCATAATATGGGTAATAATATGAGTTAGATTTATAATAATAAGAGTAATAAGTATAGTAATTGTCGTTCTATCGATCATGTATGCACAATATGGCTAATAATATGAGTTAGATTGATAATAATAAGAGTAATAAGTATAGTAATTGTCGTTCTATCGAGCATATCTGCATAATATGGTTAATAATATGAGTTAGATTGATAATAATAAGAGTAATAAGTATAGTAATTGTCGTTCTATCGATCATATAAGCATAATATGGCTAATAATATGAGTTAGATTGATAATAATAAGAGTAATGAGTATAGTAATTGTAGTTCTATCGATCATATCTGCATAATAGGGCTAATAATATGAGTTAGAATGATAATAATAAGAGTAATAAGTATAGTAATTGTCGTTCTATCGATCATATCTGCATAATATGGTTAATAATATGAGTTAGATTGATAATAGTGAGTGTAATAAGTATAGTGAATGTCGTTCTATCGATCATATCAGCATAATATGGGTAATAATATGAGTTACATTTATAATAATAAGAGTAATAAGTATAGTAATTGTCGTTCTATCGATCATATATGCACAATATGGCTAATAATATGAGTTAGATTGATAATAATAAGAGTAATAAGTATAGTAATTGTCGTTCTATCGATCATATAAGCATAATATGGCTAATAATATGAGTTAGATTGATAATAATAAGAGTAATGAGTATAGTAATTGTAGTTCTATCGATCATATCTGCATAATATGGCTAATAATATGAGTTAGAATGATAATAATAAGAGTAATAAGTATAGTAATTGTCGTTCTATCGATCATATCTGCATAATATGGTTAATAATATGAGTTAGATTGATAATAATAAGAGTAATAAGTATAGTAATTGTCGTTCTATCGATCATATCTGCATAATATGGTTAATAATATGTGTTAGATTGATAATAGTGAGTGTAATAAGTATAGTGAATGTCGTTCTATCGATCATATCAGCATAATATGGGTAATAATATGAGTTAGATTTATAATAATAAGAGTAATAAGTATAGTAATTGTCGTTCTATCGATCATATAAGCACAATATGGCTAATAATATGAGTTAGATTGATAATAATAAGAGTAATAAGTATAGTAATTGTCGTTCTATCGATCATATCTGCATAATATGGTTAATAATATGAGTTAGATTGAAAATAATAAGAGTAATAAGTATAGTAATTGTCGTTCTATCGATCATATAAGCATAATATGGCTAATAATATGAGTTAGATTGATAATAATAAGTGTAATAAGTATAGTAATTGTCGTTCTGTCGATCATAATTGCATAATATGGTTAATAATATGAGTCAGATTGATAATAATAAGAGCAATGAGTATAGTAATTGTCGTACTATCGATCATATAAGCATAATATGGCTAATAATATGAGTTACAGTGATAATACTAAGAGTAGTGAGTATAGTAATTCTCATTCTATCGATCATATAAGCATAATATGGCTAATAATATGAGTTAGATTGATAATAATAACAGTAATAAGTATAGTAATTGTCGTTCTATCGATAATATAAGCATAATATGGCTAATAATATGAGTTAGATTGATAATACTAAGAGTAATGAGTATAGTAATTGTAGATCTATCGATCATTTAAGCATAATATGGCTAATAATATGAGTTAGATTGATAATAATAACAGTAATAAGTATAGTAATTGTCGTTCTATCGATAATATAATCATAATATGGCTAATAATATGAGTTAGATTGATAATACTAAGAGTAGTGAGTATAGTAATTCTCGTTCTATCGATCATATAAGCATAATATGGCTAATAATATGAGTTAGATTGATAATAATAAGAGTAATAAGTATAGTATTTGTCGTTCTATCGATCATATAAGCATAATATGGCTAATAATATGAGTTAGATTGATAATAATAAGAGTAATGAGTATAGTAATTGTAGATCTATCGATCATTTAAGCATAATATGGCTAATAATATGAGTTAGATTGATAATAATAACAGTAATAAGTATAGTAATTGTCGTTCTATCGATAATATAAGCATAATATGGCTAATAATATGAGTTAGATTGATAATAATAAGAGTAAGGAGTATAGTAATTGTAGTTCTATCGATCATATCTGCATAATACGGTTAATAATATGAGTTAGAATGATAATAATAATAGTAATAAGTATAGTAATTGTCGTTCTATCGATCATATCTGCATAATATGGTTAATAATATGAGTTAGATTGATAATAGTGAGTGTAATAAGTATAGTGAATGTCGTTCTATCGATCATATCAGCATAATATGGGTAATAATATGAGTTAGATTTATAATAATAAGAGTAATAAGTATAGTAATTGTCGTTCTATCGATCATATAAGCACAATATGGCTAATAATATGAGTTAGATTGATAATAATAAGAGTAATAAGTATAGTAATTGTCGTTCTATCGATCATATCTGCATAATATGGTTAATAATATGAGTTAGATTGATAATAATAAGAGTAATAAGTATAGTAATTGTCGTTATATCGATCATATAACCATAATATGGCTAATAGCATGAGTTAGTTTGATAATAATAAGAGTAATAAGTATAGTATTTGTCGTTCTATCGATCATATAAGCATAATATGACTAATAATATGAGTTAGATTGATAATAATAAGAGTAATAAGTATAGTAATTGTCGTTCTATCGATCATATAACCATAATATGGCTAATAATATGAGTTAGATTGATATTACTAAGAGTAGTGAGTATAGTAATTCTCGTTCTATCGATCATATAAGCATAATATGGCTAATAATATGAGTTAGATTGATAATAATAAGAGTAATAAGTACAGTAATTGTCGTTCTATCGATCATACAAGCATAATAAGGCTAATAATATGAGTTAGATTGATAATAATAACAGTAATAAGTATAGTAATTGTCGTTCTATCGATAATATAAGCATAATATGGCTAATAATATGAGTTAGATTTATAATAATAAGAGTAATAAGTATAGTAATTGTCGTTCTATCGATCATATAAGCACAATATGGCTAATAATATGAGTTAGATTGATAAGAATAAGAGTAATAAGTATAGTAATTGTCGCTCTATCGATCATATCTGCATAATATGGTTAATAATAAGAGGTAGATTGATAATAATAAGAGTAATAAGTGTAGTAATTGTCGTTCTAAAGATAATATAAGCACAATATGGCTAATAGCATGAGTTAGATTGATAATAATAAGAGTAATGAGTATAGTAATTGTCGTTCTATCGATCATATCTGCATAATATGGTTAATAATATGAGTTAGATTGATAATAGTGAGTGTAATAAATATAGTAATTGTCGTTCTATCGCTCATGTAATCACAATATGGCTAATAATATGAGTTAGATTGATAATAATATGAGTAATAAGTATAGTAATTGTCGTTCTATCGATAATATAGGCATAATATGGCTAATAATATGAGTTAGATTGATAATACTAAGAGTAGTGAGTATAGTTGTTCTCGTTCCATCGATCATATAAGCATAATATGGCTAATAATATGAGTTAGATTGATAATAATAAGAGTAATAAGTATAGTAATTGTCGTTCTATCGATAATATAAGCATAATATGGCTAATAATATGAGTTAGATTGATAATACTAAGAGTAGTGAGTATAGTAATTGTCGTTCTATCGATCATATAAGCATAATATGGCTAATAATATGAGTTAGATTGATAATAATAAGAGTAATGAGTATAGTAATTGTAGTTCTATCGATCATATCTGCATAATACGGTTAATAATATGAGTTGGAATGATAATAATAAGAGTAATAAGTATAGTAATTGTCGTTCTATCGATCATATCTGCATAATATGGTTAATAATATGAGTTAGATTGATAATAGTGAGTGTAATAAGTATAGTGAATGTCGTTCTATCGATCATATCAGCATAATATGGGTAATAATATGAGTTAGATTTATAATAATAAGAGTAATAAGTATAGTAATTGTCGTTCTATCGATCATATATGCACAATATGGCTAATAATATGAGTTAGATTGATAATAATAAGAGTAATAAGTATAGTAATTGTCGTTCTATCGATCATATCTGCATAATATGGTTAATAATATGAGTTAGATTGATAATAATAAGAGTAATAAGTATAGTAATTGTCGTTCTATCGATCATATAAGCATAATATGGCTAATAATATGAGTTAGATTGATAATAATAAGAGTAATGAGTATAGTAATTGTAGTTCTATCGATCATATCTGCATAATAGGGCTAATAATATGAGTTAGAATGATTATAATAAGAGTAATAAGTATAGTAATTGTCGTTCTATCGATCATATCTGCATAATATGGTTAATAATATGAGTTAGATTGATAATAATAAGAGTAATAAGTGTAGTAATTGTCGTTCTATCGATAATATAAGCATAATATGGCTAATAGCATGAGTTAGATTGATAATAATAAGAGTAATGAGTATAGTAATTGTCGTTCTATCGATCATATCTGCATAATATGGTTAATAATATGAGTTAGATTGATAATAGTGAGTGTAATAAATATAGTAATTGTCGTTCTATCGCTCATGTAATCACAATATGGCTAATAATATGAGTTAGATTGATAATAATATGAGTAATAAGTATAGTAATTGTTGTTCTATCGATAATATAAGCATAATATGGCTAATAATATGAGTTAGATTGATAATACTAAGAGTAGTGAGTATAGTAATTGTCGTTCTATCGATCATATAAGCATAATATGGCTAATAATATGAGTTAGATTGATAATAATAAGAGTAATGAGTATAGTAATTGTAGTTCTATCGATCATATCTGCATAATACGGTTAATAATATGAGTTGGAATGATAATAATAAGAGTAATAAGTATAGTAATTGTCGTTCTATCGATCATATCTGCATAATATGGTTAATAATATGAGTTAGATTGATAATAGTGAGTGTAATAAGTATAGTGAATGTCGTTCTATCGATCATATCAGCATAATATGGGTAATAATATGAGTTAGATTGATAATAATAACAGTAATAAGTATAGTAATTGTCGTTCTATCGATAATATAAGCATAATATGGCTAATAATATGAGTTAGATTGATAATAATAAGAGTAAGGAGTATAGTAATTGTAGTTCTATCGATCATATCTGCATAATACGGTTAATAATATGAGTTAGAATGATAATAATAATAGTAATAAGTATAGTAATTGTCGTTCTATCGATCATATCTGCATAATATGGTTAATAATATGAGTTAGATTGATAATAATAAGAGTAATAAGTATAGTAATTGTCGTTATATCGATCATATAACCATAATATGGCTAATAGCATGAGTTGGATTGATAATAATAAGAGTAATGAGTATAGTAATTGTAGTTCTATCGATCATATAACCATAATATGGCTAATAATATGAGTTAGATTGATAATACTAAGAGTAGTGAGTATAGTAATTCTCGTTCTATCGATCATATAAGCATAATATGGCTAATAATATGAGTTAGATTGATAATAATAAGAGTAATAAGTACAGTAATTGTCGTTCTATCGATCATATAAGCATAATAAGGCTAATAATATGAGTTAGATTGATAATAATAACAGTAATAAGTATAGTAATTGTCGTTCTATCGATCATATAAGCATAATATGGCTAATAATATGAGTTAGATTTATAATAATAAGAGTAATGAGTATAGTAATTGTCGTTCTATCGATCATATAAGCATAATATGGCTAATAATATGAGTTAGATTTATAATAATAAGAGTAATAAGTATAGTAATTGTCGTTCTATCGATCATATAAGCACAATATGGCTAATAATATGAGTTAGATTGATAAGAATAAGAGTAATAAGTATAGTAATTGTCGTTCTATCGATCATATCTGCATAATATGGTTAATAATATGAGTTAGATTGATAATAGTGAGTGTAATAAGTATAGTGAATGTCGTTCTATCGATCATATCAGCATAATATGGGTAATAATATGAGTTAGATTTATAATAATAAGAGTAATAAGTATAGTAATTGTCGTTCTATCGCTCATGTAATCACAATATGGCTAATAATATGAGTTAGATTGATAATAATATGAGTAATAAGTATAGTAATTGTCGTTCTATCGATAATATAAGCATAATATGGCTAATAATATGAGTTAGATTGATAATACTAAGAGTAGTGAGTATAGTAGTTCTCGTTCCATCGATCATATAAGCATAATATGGCTAATTATATGAGTTAAATTGATAATAATAAGAGTAATAAGTATAGTAATTGTCGTTCTATCATTAATATAAGCATAATATGGCTAATAATATGAGTTAGATTGATAATACTAAGAGCAGTGAGTATAGTAATTGTCGTTCTATCGATCATATAAGCATAATATGGCTAATAATATGAGTTAGATTGATAATAATAAGTGTAATAAGTATAGTAATTGTCGTTCTATCATTAATATAAGCATAATATGGCTAATAATATGAGTTAGATTGATAATACTAAGAGTAGTGAGTATAGTAATTGTCGTTCTATCGATCATATAAGCATAATATGGCTAATAATATGAGTTAGATTGATAATAATAAGAGTAATGAGTATAGTAATTGTAGTTCTATCGATCATATCTGCATAATACGGTTAATAATATGAGTTGGAATGATAATAATAAGAGTAATAAGTATAGTAATTGTCGTTCTATCGATCATATCTGCATAATATGGTTAATAATATGAGTTAGATTGATAATAGTGAGTGTAATAAGTATAGTGAATGTCGTTCTATCGATCATATCAGCATAATACGGGTAATAATATGAGTTAGAATGATAATAATAAGAGTAATAAGTATAGTAATTGTCGTTCTATCGATCATATCTGCATAATATGGTTAATAATATGAGTTAGATTGATAATAATAAGAGTAATAAGTGTAGTAATTGTCGTTCTATCGATAATATAAGCATAATATGGCTAATAGCATGAGTTAGATTGATAATAATAAGAGTAATGAGGATAGTAATTGTCGTTCTATCGATCATATAAGCACAATATGGCTAATAATATGAGTTAGATTGATAAGAATAAGAGTAATAAGTATAGTAATTGTCGTTCTATCGATCATATCTGCATAATATGGTTAATAATAAGAGTTAGATTGATAATAATAAGAGTAATAAGTGTAGTAATTGTCGTTCTATCGATAATATAAGCATAATATGGCTAATAGCATGAGTTAGATTGATAATAATAAGAGTAATGAGTATAGTAATTGTCGTTCTATCGATCATATCTGCATAATATGGTTAATAATATGAGTTAGATTGATAATAGTGAGTGTAATAAATATAGTAATTGTCGTTCTATCGCTCATGTAATCACAATATGGCTAATAATATGAGTTAGATTGATAATAATATGAGTAATAAGTATAGTAATTGTCGTTCTATCGATAATATAAGCATAATATGGCTAATAATATGAGTTAGATTGATAATACTAAGAGTAGTGAGTATAGTTGTTCTCGTTCCATCGATCATATAAGCATAATATGGCTAATAATATGAGTTAGATTGATAATAATAAGAGTAATAAGTATAGTAATTGTCGTTCTATCGATAATATAAGCATAATATGGCTAATAATATGAGTTAGATTGATAATACTAAGAGTAGTGAGTATAGTAATTGTCGTTCTATCGATCATATAAGCATAATATGGCTAATAATATGAGTTAGATTGATAATAATAAGAGTAATGAGTATAGTAATTGTAGTTCTATCGATCATATCTGCATAATACGGTTAATAATATGAGTTGGAATGATAATAATAAGAGTAATAAGTATAGTAATTGTCGTTCTATCGATCATATCTGCATAATATGGTTAATAATATGAGTTAGATTGATAATAGTGAGTGTAATAAGTATAGTGAATGTCGTTCTATCGATCATATCAGCATAATATGGGTAATAATATGAGTTAGATTTATAATAATAAGAGTAATAAGTATAGTAATTGTCGTTCTATCGATCATATATGCACAATATGGCTAATAATATGAGTTAGATTGATAATAATAAGAGTAATAAGTATAGTAATTGTCGTTCTATCGATCATATCTGCATAATATGGTTAATAATATGAGTTAGATTGATAATAATAAGAGTAATAAGTATAGTAATTGTCGTTCTATCGATCATATAAGCATAATATGGCTAATAATATGAGTTAGATTGATAATAATAAGAGTAATGAGTATAGTAATTGTAGTTCTATCGATCATATCTGCATAATATGGCTAATAATATGAGTTAGAATGATAATAATAAGAGTAATAAGTATAGTAATTGTCGTTCTATCGATCATATCTGCATAATATGGTTAATAATATGAGTTAGATTGATAATAATAAGAGTAATAAGTGTAGTAATTGTCGTTCTATCGATAATATAAGCATAATATGGCTAATAGCATGAGTTAGATTGATAATAATAAGAGTAATGAGTATAGTAATTGTCGTTCTATCGATCATATCTGCATAATATGGTTAATAATATGAGTTAGATTGATAATAGTGAGTGTAATAAATATAGTAATTGTCGTTCTATCGCTCATGTAATCACAATATTGCTAATAATATGAGTTAGATTGATAATAATATGAGTAATAAGTATAGTAATTGTCGTTCTATCGATAATATAAGCATAATATGGCTAATAATATGAGTTAGATTGATAATACTAAGAGTAGTGAGTATAGTAATTGTCGTTCTATCGATCATATAAGCATAATATGGCTAATAATATGAGTTAGATTGATAATAATAAGAGTAATGAGTATAGTAATTGTAGTTCTATCGATCATATCTGCATAATACGGTTAATAATATGAGTTGGAATGATAATAATAAGAGTAATAAGTATAGTAATTGTCGTTCTATCGATCATATCTGCATAATATGGTTAATAATATGAGTTAGATTGATAATAGTGAGTGTAATAAGTATAGTGAATGTCGTTCTATCGATCATATCAGCATAATATGGGTAATAATATGAGTTAGATTTATAATAATAAGAGTAATGAGTATAGTAATTGTCGTCCTATCGATCATATAAGCACAATATGGCTAATAATATGAGTTAGATTGATAATAATAAGAGTAATAAGTATAGTAATTGTCGTTCTATCGATCATATCTGCATAATATGGTTAATAATATGAGTTAGATTGATAATAATAAGAGTAATAAGTATAGTAATTGTCGTTCTATCGATCATATAAGCATAATATGGCTAATAATATGAGTTAGATTGATAATAATAAGAGTAATGAGTATAGTAATTGTAGTTCTATTGATCATATCTGCATAATATGGTTAATAATATGAGTTAGAATGATAATAATAAGAGTAATAAGTATAGTAATTGTCGTTCTATCGATCATATCTGCATAATATGGTTAATAATATGAGTTAGAATGATAATAATAAGAGTAATAAGTATAGTAATTGTCGTTCTATCGATCATATCTGCATAATATGGTTAATAATATGAGTTAGATTGATAATAGTGAGTGTAATAAGTATAGTGAATGTCGTTCTATCGATCATATCAGCATAATATGGGTAATAATATGAGTTAGATTTATAATAATAAGAGTAATAAGTATAGTAATTGTCGTTCTATCGATCATATAAGCACAATATGGCTAATAATATGAGTTAGATTGATAATAATAAGAGTAATAAGTATAGTAATTGTCGTTCTATCGATCATATCTGCATAATATGGTTAATAATATGAGTTAGATTGATAATAATAAGAGTAATAAGTATAGTAATTGTCGTTATATCGATCATATAACCATAATATGGCTAATAGCATGAGTTGGATTGATAATAATAAGAGTAATGAGTATAGTAATTTTAGTTCTATCGATCATATAACCATAATATGGCTAATAATATGAGTTAGATTGATAATACTAAGAGTAGTGAGTATAGTAATTCTCGTTCTATCGATCATATAAGCATAATATGGCTAATAATATGAGTTAGAGTGATAATAATAAGAGTAATAAGTACAGTAATTGTCGTTCTATCGATCATATAAGCATACTAAGGCTAATAATATTAGTTAGATTGATAATAATAACAGTAATAAGTATAGTAATTGTCGTTCTATCGATCATATAAGCATAATATGGCTAATAATATGAGTTAGATTTATAATAATAAGAGTAATAAGTATAGTAATTGTCGTTCTATCGATCATATATGCACAATATGGCTAATAATATGAGTTAGATTGATAATAATAAGAGTAATAAGTATAGTAATTGTCGTTCTATCGATCATATCTGCATAATATGGTTAATAATATGAGTTAGATTGATAATAATAAGAGTAATAAGTATAGTAATTGTCGTTCTATCGATCATATAAGCATAATATGGCTAATAGCATGAGTTAGATTGATAATAATAAGAGTAATGAGTATAGTAATTGTCATTCTATCGATCATATCTGCATAATATGGTTAATAATATGAGTTAGATTGATAATAGTGAGTGTAATAAATATAGTAATTGTCGTTCTATCGCTCATGTAATCACAATATGGCTAATAATATGAGTTAGATTGATAATAATAAGAGTAATAAGTATAGTAATTGTCGTTCTATCGATCATATAAGCATAATATGGCTAATAATATGAGTTAGATTGATAATAATAAGTGTAATAAGTATAGTAATTGTCGTTCTGTCGATCATAATTGCATAATATGGTTAATAATATGAGTTAGATTGATAATAATAAGAGGAATGAGTATAGTAATTGTCGTACTATCGATCATATAAGCACAATATGGCTAATAATATGAGTTAGATTGATAATAATAAGAGTAATAAGTATAGTAATTGTCGTTCTATCGATCATATCTGCATAATATGGTTAATAATATGAGTTAGATTGATAATAATAAGAGCAATGAGTATAGTAATTGTCGTACTATCGATCATATAAGCATAATATGGCTAATAATATGAGTTAGATTGATAATACTAAGAGTAGTGAGTATAGTAATTGTCGTTATATCGATCATATAACCATAATATGGCTAATAGCATGAGTTAGATTGATAATAATAAGAGTAATGAGTATAGTAATTGTCGTTCTATCGATCATATCTGCATAATATGGTTAATAATATGAGTTAGATTGATAATAGTGAGCGTAATAAATATAGTAATTGTCGTTCTATCGCTCATGTAATCACAATATGGCTAATAATTTGAGTTAGATTGATAATAATAAGAGTAATAAGTATAGTAATTGTCGGTCTATCGATCATATCTGCATAATATGGTTAATAATATGAGTTAGATTGATAATAGTGAGTGTAATAAGTATAGTGAATGTCGTTCTATCGATCATATCAGCATAATATGGGTAATAATATGAGTTAGATTGATAATAATAAGAGTAATAAGTATAGTAATTGTCGTTCTATCGATCATATCTGCATAATATGGTTAATAATATGAGTTAGATTGAAAATAATAAGAGTAATAAGTATAGTAATTGTCGTTCTATCGATCATATAAGCATAATATGGCTAATAATATGAGTTAGATTGATAATAATAAGTGTAATAAGTATAGTAATTGTCGTTCTGTCGATCATAATTGCATAATATGGTTAATAATATGAGTCAGATTGATAATAATAAGAGCAATGAGTATAGTAATTGTCGTACTATCGATCATATAAGCATAATATGGCTAATAATATGAGTTACAGTGATAATACTAAGAGTAGTGAGTATAGTAATTCTCATTCTATCGATCATATAAGCATAATATGGCTAATAATATGAGTTAGATTGATAATAATAACAGTAATAAGTATAGTAATTGTCGTTCTATCGATAATATAAGCATAATATGGCTAATAATATGAGTTAGATTGATAATACTAAGAGTAGTGAGTATAGTAATTCTCGTTCTATCGATCATATAAGCATAATATGGCTAATAATATGAGTTAGATTGATAATAATAAGAGTAATAAGTATAGTATTTGTCGTTCTATCGATCATATAAGCATAATATGGCTAATAATATGAGTTAGATTGATAATAATAAGAGTAATGAGTATAGTAATTGTAGATCTATCGATCATTTAAGCATAATATGGCTAATAATATGAGTTAGATTGATAATAATAACAGTAATAAGTATAGTAATTGTCGTTCTATCGATAATATAAGCATAATATGGCTAATAATATGAGTTAGATTGATAATAATAAGAGTAAGGAGTATAGTAATTGTAGTTCTATCGATCATATCTGCATAATACGGTTAATAATATGAGTTAGAATGATAATAATAATAGTAATAAGTATAGTAATTGTCGTTCTATCGATCATATCTGCATAATATGGTTAATAATATGAGTTAGATTGATAATAGTGAGTGTAATAAGTATAGTGAATGTCGTTCTATCGATCATATCAGCATAATATGGGTAATAATATGAGTTAGATTTATAATAATAAGAGTAATAAGTATAGTAATTGTCGTTCTATCGATCATATAAGCACAATATGGCTAATAATATGAGTTAGATTGATAATAATAAGAGTAATAAGTATAGTAATTGTCGTTCTATCGATCATATCTGCATAATATGGTTAATAATATGAGTTAGATTGATAATAATAAGAGTAATAAGTATAGTAATTGTCGTTATATCGATCATATAACCATAATATGGCTAATAGCATGAGTTAGTTTGATAATAATAAGAGTAATAAGTATAGTATTTGTCGTTCTATCGATCATATAAGCATAATATGACTAATAATATGAGTTAGATTGATAATAATAAGAGTAATAAGTATAGTAATTGTCGTTCTATCGATCATATAACCATAATATGGCTAATAATATGAGTTAGATTGATAATACTAAGAGTAGTGAGTATAGTAATTCTCGTTCTATCGATCATATAAGCATAATATGGCTAATAATATGAGTTAGATTGATAATAATAAGAGTAATAAGTACAGTAATTGTCGTTCTATCGATCATACAAGCATAATAAGGCTAATAATATGAGTTAGATTGATAATAATAACAGTAATAAGTATAGTAATTGTCGTTCTATCGATAATATAAGCATAATATGGCTAATAATATGAGTTAGATTTATAATAATAAGAGTAATAAGTATAGTAATTGTCGTTCTATCGATCATATAAGCACAATATGGCTAATAATATGAGTTAGATTGATAAGAATAAGAGTAATAAGTATAGTAATTGTCGCTCTATCGATCATATCTGCATAATATGGTTAATAATAAGAGGTAGATTGATAATAATAAGAGTAATAAGTGTAGTAATTGTCGTTCTAAAGATAATATAAGCACAATATGGCTAATAGCATGAGTTAGATTGATAATAATAAGAGTAATGAGTATAGTAATTGTCGTTCTATCGATCATATCTGCATAATATGGTTAATAATATGAGTTAGATTGATAATAGTGAGTGTAATAAATATAGTAATTGTCGTTCTATCGCTCATGTAATCACAATATGGCTAATAATATGAGTTAGATTGATAATAATATGAGTAATAAGTATAGTAATTGTCGTTCTATCGATAATATAGGCATAATATGGCTAATAATATGAGTTAGATTGATAATACTAAGAGTAGTGAGTATAGTTGTTCTCGTTCCATCGATCATATAAGCATAATATGGCTAATAATATGAGTTAGATTGATAATAATAAGAGTAATAAGTATAGTAATTGTCGTTCTATCGATAATATAAGCATAATATGGCTAATAATATGAGTTAGATTGATAATACTAAGAGTAGTGAGTATAGTAATTGTCGTTCTATCGATCATATAAGCATAATATGGCTAATAATATGAGTTAGATTGATAATAATAAGAGTAATGAGTATAGTAATTGTAGTTCTATCGATCATATCTGCATAATACGGTTAATAATATGAGTTGGAATGATAATAATAAGAGTAATAAGTATAGTAATTGTCGTTCTATCGATCATATCTGCATAATATGGTTAATAATATGAGTTAGATTGATAATAGTGAGTGTAATAAGTATAGTGAATGTCGTTCTATCGATCATATCAGCATAATATGGGTAATAATATGAGTTAGATTTATAATAATAAGAGTAATAAGTATAGTAATTGTCGTTCTATCGATCATATATGCACAATATGGCTAATAATATGAGTTAGATTGATAATAATAAGAGTAATAAGTATAGTAATTGTCGTTCTATCGATCATATCTGCATAATATGGTTAATAATATGAGTTAGATTGATAATAATAAGAGTAATAAGTATAGTAATTGTCGTTCTATCGATCATATAAGCATAATATGGCTAATAATATGAGTTAGATTGATAATAATAAGAGTAATGAGTATAGTAATTGTAGTTCTATCGATCATATCTGCATAATAGGGCTAATAATATGAGTTAGAATGATTATAATAAGAGTAATAAGTATAGTAATTGTCGTTCTATCGATCATATCTGCATAATATGGTTAATAATATGAGTTAGATTGATAATAATAAGAGTAATAAGTGTAGTAATTGTCGTTCTATCGATAATATAAGCATAATATGGCTAATAATATGAGTTAGATTGATAATAATAAGAGTAATGAGTATAGTAATTGTAGTTCTATCGATCATATCTGCATAATACGGTTAATAATATGAGTTGGAATGATAATAATAAGAGTAATAAGTATAGTAATTGTCGTTCTATCGATCATATCTGCATAATATGGTTAATAATATGAGTTAGATTGATAATAGTGAGTGTAATAAGTATAGTGAATGTCGTTCTATCGATCATATCAGCATAATATGGGTAATAA
>NW_027474328.1:0-55294 GCF_050947335.1 Megachile rotundata | reverse complement strand
CGATAGCTAGTACGACAATTACTATACTCATTACTCTTATTATTATCAATCTAACTCATATTATTAGCCATATTATGGTTATATGATCGATAGAACGACACTTACTATATTCATTACTCTTATTATTATCAATCTAACTCATATCGTTAGCGATATTATGCTTATATGATCGATAGAACGACAATTACTATACTTATTACTCTTATTATTATCAATCTAACTCATATTATTAGGCATATTATGCTTATATGATCGATAGAACGACAATTACTATACTTATTACACTCACTGTTATCAATCTAACTCATATTATTAGCCATATTATGGTTATATGACCGATAGAACGACAATTACTATACTTATTACTCTTATTAGTATCAATCTAACTCATATTATTAACCATATTATGCAGATATGATCGATAGAACGACAATTGCTATACTAATTACTCTTATTATTATCAATCTAACTCATATTATTGGTTTATATTGTGCATATATGATCGATAGAACGACAATTACTATACTTATTACTCTTATTATTATCAATCTAACTCATATTATTGGCCATATTGTGCATATATAATCGATAGAACGACAATTACTATACTCATTACTCTTACTATTATCAATCTAACTCATATTATTAACCATGTTATGCAGATATGATCGATAGTACGACAATTACTATACTCATTACTCTTATTATTATCAATCTAACTCATATTATTAGCCATATTATGGTTATATGATCGATAGAACGACAATTACTATACTTATTACTCTTATTATTATCAATCTAACTCATATTATTGGCCATATTGTGCATATATGATCGATAGGACGACAATTACTATACTCATTACTCTTACTATTATCAATCTAACTCATATTATTAACCATGTTATGCAGATATGATCGATAGAACTACAATTACTATCCTTATTACTCTTATTATTATCAATCTAACTCATATTATTAGCCATAGTATGCTTATATGATCGATAGAACGACTATTACTATACTCATTACTCTTATTATTATCAATCTAACTCATATCATTAGCCATATTGTGCTTACATGATCGATAGTACGACAATTACTATACTCATTACTCTTATTATTATCAATCTAACTCATATTATTAGCCATATTATGGTTATATGATCGATAGAACGACACTTACTATATTCATTACTCTTATTATTATCAATCTAACTCATATCGTTAGCGATATTATGCTTATATGATCGATAGAACGACAATTACTATACTTATTACTCTTATTATTATCAATCTAACTCATATTATTAGGCATATTATGCTTATATGATCGATAGAACGACAATTACTATACTTATTACACTCACTGTTATCAATCTAACTCATATTATTAGCCATATTATGGTTATATGACCGATAGAACGACAATTACAATACTTATTACTCTTATTATTATCAATCTAAAGAATATTATTGGTTATATTGTGCATATATGATCGATAGAACGACAATTACTATACTTATTACTCTTATTATTATCAATCTAACTCATATTATTGGCCATATTGTGCATATATAATCGATAGAACGACAATTATTATACTCATTACTCTTACTATTATCAATCTAACTCATATTATTAACCATGTTATGCAGATATGATCGATAGTACGACAATTACTATACTCATTACTCTTATTATTATCAATCTAACTCATATTATTAGCCATATTATGCTTATATGATCGATACAACGACACTTACTATACTTATTACTCTTATTATTATCAATCTAACTCATATTATTAGCCATATTAAGCTTATTTGATCGATAGTACGACAATTACTATACTCATTACTCTTACTATTATCAATCTAACTCATATTATTAACCATATTATGCAGATATGATCGATAGAACGACAATTACTATACTTATTACACTCACTGTTATCAATCTAACTCATATTATTAGCCATATTATGCTTATATGATCGATAGAACGACAATTACTATACTTATTACTCTTATTATTATCAATCTAACTCATATTATTAGGCATATTATGCTTATATGATCGATAGAACGACAATTACTATACTTATTACACTCACTGTTATCAATCTAACTCATATTATTAGCCATATTATGGTTATATGACCGATAGAACGACAATTACTATACTTATTACTCTTATTAGTATCAATCTAACTCATATTATTAACCATATTATGCAGATATGATCGATAGAACGACAATTGCTATACTAATTACTCTTATTATTATCAATCTAACTCATATTATTGGTTATATTGTGCATATATGATCGATAGAACGACAATTACTATACTTATTACTCTTATTATTATCAATCTAACTCATATTATTGGCCATATTGTGCATATATGATCGATAGGACGACAATTACTATACTCATTACTCTTACTATTATCAATCTAACTCATATTATTAACCATGTTATGCAGATATGATCGATAGAACTACAATTACTATCCTTATTACTCTTATTATTATCAATCTAACTCATATTATTAGCCATAGTATGCTTATATGATCGATAGAACGACAATTACTATACTCATTACTCTTATTATTATCAATCTAACTCATATCATTAGCCATATTGTGCTTACATGATCGATAGTACGACAATTACTATACTCATTACTCTTATTATTATCAATCTAACTCATATTATTAGCCATATTATGGTTATATGATCGATAGAACGACACTTACTATATTCATTACTCTTATTATTATCAATCTAACTCATATCGTTAGCGATATTATGCTTATATGATCGATAGAACGACAATTACTATACTTATTACTCTTATTATTATCAATCTAACTCATATTATTAGGCATATTATGCTTATATGATCGATAGAACGACAATTACTATACTTATTACACTCACTGTTATCAATCTAACTCATATTATTAGCCATATTATGGTTATATGACCGATAGAACGACAATTACTATACTTATTACTCTTATTAGTATCAATCTAACTCATATTATTAACCATATTATGCAGATATGATCGATAGAACGACAATTGCTATACTAATTACTCTTATTATTATCAATCTAACTCATATTATTGGTTATATTGTGCATATATGATCGATAGAACGACAATTACTATACTTATTACTCTTATTATTATCAATCTAACTCATATTATTGGCCATATTGTGCATATATAATCGATAGAACGACAATTACTATACTCATTACTCTTACTATTATGAATCTAACTCATATTATTAACCATGTTATGCAGATATGATCGATAGTACGACAATTACTATACTCATTACTCTTATTATTATCAATCTAACTCATATTATTAGCCATATTATGGTTATATGATCGATAGAACGACACTTACTATATTCATTACTCTTATTATTATCAATCTAACTCATATCGTTAGCGATATTATGCTTATATGATCGATAGAACGACAATTACTATACTTATTACTCTTATTATTATCAATCTAACTCATATTATTAGGCATATTATGCTTATATGATCGATAGAACGACAATTACTATACTTATTACACTCACTGTTATCAATCTAACTCATATTATTAGCCATATTATGGTTATATGACCGATAGAACGACAATTACTATACTTATTACTCTTATTAGTATCAATCTAACTCATATTATTAACCATATTATGCAGATATGATCGATAGAACGACAATTGCTATACTAATTACTCTTATTATTATCAATCTAACTCATATTATTGGTTATATTGTGCATATATGATCGATAGAACGACAATTACTATACTTATTACTCTTATTATTATCAATCTAACTCATATTATTGGCCATATTGTGCATATATAATCGATAGAACGACAATTACTATACTCATTACTCTTACTATTATCAATCTAACTCATATTATTAACCATGTTATGCAGATATGATCGATAGTACGACAATTACTATACTCATTACTCTTATTATTATCAATCTAACTCATATTATTAGCCATATTATGGTTATATGATCGATAGAACGACAATTACTATACTTATTACTCTTATTATTATCAATCTAACTCATATTATTGGCCATATTGTGCATATATGATCGATAGGACGACAATTACTATACTCATTACTCTTACTATTATCAATCTAACTCATATTATTAACCATGTTATGCAGATATGATCGATAGAACTACAATTACTGTCCTTATTACTCTTATTATTATCAATCTAACTCATATTATTAGCCATAGTATGCTTATATGATCGATAGAACGACAATTACTATACTCATTACTCTTATTATTATCAATCTAACTCATATCATTAGCCATATTGTGCTTACATGATCGATAGTACGACAATTACTATACTCATTACTCTTATTATTATCAATCTAACTCATATTATTAGCCATATTATGGTTATATGATCGATAGAACGACAATTACTATACTTATTACACTCACTGTTATCAATCTAACTCATATTATTAGCCGTATTATGGTTATATGACCGATAGAACGACAATTACTATACTTATTACTCTTATTAGTATCAATCTAACTCATATTATTAACCATATTATGCAGATATGATCGATAGAACGACAATTGCTATACTAATTACTCTTATTATTATCAATCTAACTCATATTATTGGTTATATTGTGCATATATGATCGATAGAACGACAATTACTATACTTATTACTCTTATTATTGTCAATCTAACTCATATTATTGGCCATATTGTGCATATATAATCGATAGAACGACAATTACTATACTCATTACTCTTACTATTATCAATCTAACTCATATTATTAACCATGTTATGCAGATATGATCGATAGTACGACAATTACTATACTCATTACTCTTATTATTATCAATCTAACTCATATTATTAGCCATATTATGGTTATATGATAGATAGAATGACAATTACTATACTTATTACACTTATTATTATCAATCTAACTCATATTATTGGCCATATTGTGCATATATGATCGATAGGACGACAATTACTATACTCATTACTCTTACTATTATCAATCTAACTCATATTATTAACCATGTTATGCAGATATGATCGATAGAACTACAATTACTATCCTTATTACTCTTATTATTATCAATCTAACTCATATTATTAGCCATAGTATGCTTATATGATCGATAGAACGACAATTACTATACTCATTACTCTAATTATTATCAATCTAACTCATATCATTAGCCATATTGTGCTCACATGATCGATAGAACGACAATTACTATTCTTATTACTCTTATTATTATCAATCTAACTCATATTATTAGGCATATTATGCTTATATGATCGATAGAACGACAATTACTATACCTATTACTCTTATTATTATCAATCTAACTCATATTATGAGCCATATTATGCTTATATGATCGATAGGACGACAACTACTATACTCATTACTCTCATTATTATCAATCTAACTCATATCATTAGCCATATTGTGCTTATATGATCGATAGAACGACAATTACTATACTCATTACTCTTATTATTATCAATCTAACTCATATCATTAGCCATATTATGCTTATATGATCGATAGGACGACAATTACTATACTTACTACTCTAATTATTATCAATCTAACTCATATTATTAGGCATATTATGCTTATATGATCGATAGAACGACAATTACTATACTTATTACACTCACTGTTATCGATCTAACTCATATTATTAGCCATATTATGGTTATATGACCGATAGAACGACAATTACTATACTTATTACTCTTATTATTATCAATCTGACTCATATTATTAGCCATATTATGCTTATATGATCGATAGAACGACAATTACTATATTTATTACTCTTATTATTATCAATCTAACTCATATTATTAGCCATATTAAGCTTATATGATCGATAGTACGACAATTACTATACTCATTACTCTTATTATTATCAATCTAACTCATATTATTAGCCATATTATGGTTATATGATCGATAGAACGACAATTACTATACTCATTACTCTTATTTTTATCAATCTAACTCATATCATTAGCCATATTATGCTTATATGATCGATAGAACGACAATTACTATACTTATTACTCATATTATTATCAATCTAACTCATATCATTAGCCATATTATGCTTATATGATCGATAGAACGACAATTACTATACTTACTACTCTTATTATTATCAATCTAACTCATATTATGAGCCATATTATGCTTATATGATCGATAGGACGACAACTACTATACTCATTACTCTCATTATTATCAATCTAACTCATATTATTAGCCATATTGTGCTTATATGATCGATAGAACGACAATTACTATACTTATTACTCTAATTATAATCAATCTAACTCAGATTAATAGCCACATTATGCTTATATGATCGATAGAGCGACAATTACTATACCTATTGCTCTTATTATTATCAATCTAACTCATATTATGAGCCATATTATGCTTATATGATCGATAGGACGACAACTACTATACTCATTACTCTCATTATTATCAATCTAACTCATATTATTAGCCATATTAAGCTTATATGATCGATAGTACGACAATTTCTATACTCATTACTCTTACTATTATCAATCTAACTCATATTATTAACCATATTATGCAGATATGATCGATAGAACGACAATTACTGTACTTATTACTCTTATTATTATCAATCTAACTCATATTATTGGCCATATTGTGCATATATGATCGATAGAACGACAATTACTATACTTATTACTCTAATTATAATCAATCTAACTCATATTATTAGCCATATTATGCTTATATGATCGATAGAGCGACAATTACTATACCTATTGCTCTTATTATTATCAATCTAACTCATATTATGAGCCATATTATGCTTATATGATCGATAGGACGACAACTACTATACTCATTACTCTCATTATTATCAATCTAACTCATATTATTAGCCATATTGTGCTTATATGATCGATAGAACGACAATTACTATACTTATTACTCTAATTATAATCAATCTAACTCATATTAATAGCCACATTATGCTTATATGATCGATAGAACGACAATTACTGCTTATTACTCTTATTATTATCAATCTAATTCATATTATTAGCCATATTATGCTTATATGATCGATAGAACGACAATTACTATACTTATAACTCTTATTATTATCAATCTAACTCATATTATTAGCCATATTAAGCTTATATGATCGATAGTACGACAATTACTATACTCATTACTCTTATTATTATCAATCTAACTCATATTATTAGCCATATTATGGTTATATGGTCGATAGAACGACAATTACTATACTCATTACTCTTATTATTATCAATCTAACTCATATCATTAGCCATATTATGCTTATATGATCGATAGAACGACAATTACTATACTTACTACTCTTATTATTATCAATCTAACTCATATTATTAGGCATATTATGCTTATATGATCGATAGAACGACAATTACTATACTTATTACACTCACTGTTATCAATCTAACTCATATTATTAGCCATATTATGGTTATATGACCGATAGAACGACAATTACAATACTTATTACTCTTACTATTATTAATCTAACTCATATTATTAACCATGTTATGCAGATATGATCGATAGTACGACAATTACTATACTCATTACTCTTATTATTATCAATCTAACTCATATTATTAGCCATATTATGGTTATATGATCGATAGAACGACAATTACTATACTCATTACTCTTATTATTATCAATCTAACTCATATCATTAGCCATATTATGCTTATATGATCGATAGAACGACAATTACTATACTTATTACTCTTATTATTATCAATCTAACTCATATTATTAGGCATATTATGCTTATATGATCGATAGAACGACAATTACTATACTTATTACACTCACTGTTATCAATCTAACTCATATTATTAGCCATATTATGGTTATATGACCGATAGAACGACAATTACTATACTTATTACTCTTATTATTATCAATCTAACTCATATTATTAACCATATTATGCAGATATGATCGATAGAACGACAATTACTATACCTATTACTCTTATTATTATCAATCTAACTCATATTATGAGCCATATTATGCTTATATGATCGATAGGACGACAACTACTATACTCATTACTCTTATTATTATCAATCTAACTCATATCATTAGCCATATTATGCTTATATGATCGATAGGACGACAACTACTATACACATTACTCTTATTATTATCAATCTAACTCATATCATTAGCCATATTATGCTTATATGATCGATAGAACGACAATTACTATACTTACTACTCTAATTATTATCAATCTAACTCATATTATTAGGCATATTATGCTTATATGATCGATAGAACGACAATTACTATACTTATTACACTCACTGTTATCGATCTAACTCATATTATTAGCCATATTATGGTTATATGACCGATAGAACGACAATTACTATACTTATTACTCTTATTATTATCAATCTAACTCATATTATTAGCCATATTATGCTTATATGATCGATAGAACGACAATTACTATATTTATTACTCTTATTATTATCAATCTAACTCATATTATTAGCCATATTAAGCTTATATGATCGATAGTACGACAATTACTATACTCATTACTCTTATTATTATCAATCTAACTCATATTATTAGCCATATTATGCTTATATGATCGATAGAACGACAATTACTATATTTATTACTCTTATTATTATCAATCTAACTCATATTATTAGCCATATTAAGCTTATATGATCGATAGTACGACAATTACTATACTCATTACTCTTATTATTATCAATCTAACTCATATTATTAGCCATATTATGGTTATATGATCGATAGAACGACAATTACTATACTCATTACTCTTATTTTTATCAATCTAACTCATATCATTAGCCATATTATGCTTATATGATCGATAGAACGACAATTACTATACTTATTACTCTTATTATTATCAATCTAACTCATATTATTAGCCATATTAAGCTTATATGATCGATAGTACGACAATTTCTATACTCATTACTCTTACTATTATCAATCTAACTCATATTATTAACCATATTATGCAGATATGATCGATAGAACGACAATTACTGTACTTATTACTCTTATTATTATCAATCTAACTCATATTATTGGCCATATTGTGCATATATGATCGATAGAACGACAATTACTATACTTATTACTCTAATTATAATCAATCTAACTCATATTATTAGCCATATTATGCTTATATGATCGATAGAGCGACAATTACTATACCTATTGCTCTTATTATTATCAATCTAACTCATATTATGAGCCATATTATGCTTATATGATCGATAGGACGACAACTACTATACTCATTACTCTCAATATTATCAATCTAACTCATATTATTAGCCATATTGTGCTTATATGATCGATAGAACGACAATTACTATACTTATTACTCTAATTATAATCAATCTAACTCAGATTAATAGCCACATTATGCTTATATGATCGATAGAACGACAATTACTGCTTATTACTCTTATTATTATCAATCTAACTCATATTATTAGCCATATTATGCTTATATGATCGATAGAACGACAATTACTATACTTATTACTCTTATTATTATCAATCTAACTCATATTATTAGCCATATTAAGCTTATATGATCGATAGTACGACAATTACTATACTCATTACTCTTATTATTATCAATCTAACTCATATTATTAGCCATATTATGGTTATATGATCGATAGAACGACAATTACTATACTCATTACTCTCATTATTATCAATCTAACTCATATTATTAGCCATATTGTGCTTATATGATCGATAGAACGACAATTACTGTACTTATTACTCTTATTATTATCAATCTAACTCATATTATTGGCCATATTGTGCATATATGATCGATAGAACGACAATTACTATACTCATTACTCTCATTATTATCAATCTAACTCATATTATTAGCCATATTGTGCTTATATGATCGATAGAACGACAATTACTATACTTATTACTCTAATTATAATCAATCTAACTCATATTAATAGCCACATTATGCTTATATGATCGATAGAACGACAATTACTGCTTATTACTCTTATTATTATCAATCTAACTCATATTATTAGCCATATTATGCTTATATGATCGATAGAACGGCAATTGCTATACTTATAACTCTTATTATTATCAATCTAACTCATATTATTAGCCATATTAAGCTTATATGATCGATAGTACGACAATTACTATACTCATTACTCTTATTATTATCAATCTAACTCATATTATTAGCCATATTATGGTTATATGATCGATAGAACGACAATTACTATACTCATTACTCTTATTATTATCAATCTAACTCATATCATTAGCCATATTATGCTTATATGATCGATAGAACGACAATTACTATACTTACTACTCTTATTATTATCAATCTAACTCATATTATTAGGCATATTATGCTTATATGATCGATAGAACGACAATTACTATACTTATTACACTCACTGTTATCAATCTAACTCATATTATTAGCCATATTATGGTTATATGACCGATAGAACGACAATTACAATACTTATTACTCTTATTATTATCAATCTAACTCATATTATTAACCATATTATGCAGATATGATCGATAGAACGACAATTACTATCCTTATTACTCTTATTATTATCAATCTAACTCATATTATTGGCCATATTGTGCATATATGATCGATAGAACGACAATTACTATACTCATTACTCGTATTATTATCAATCTAACTCATATTATTAACCATATTATGCAGATATGATCGATAGAACTACAATTACTATCCTTATTACTCTTATTATTATCAATCTAACTCATATTATTAGCCATAGTATGCTTATATGATCGGTAGAACGACAATTACTATACTCATTACTCTTATTATTATCAATCTAACTCATATTATTAGCCATATTATGGTTATATGATCGATAGAACGACAATTACTATACTCATTACTCTTATTATTATCAATCTAACTCATATCATTAGCCATATTATGCTTATATGATCGATAGAACGACAATTACTATACTTATTACACTCACTGTTATCAATCTAACTCATATTATTAGCCATATTATGGTTATATGACCGATAGAACGACAATTACAATACTTATTACTCTTATTATTATCAATCTAACTCATATTATTAACCATATTATGCAGATATGATCGATAGAACGACAATTACTATCCTTATTACTCTTATTATTATCAATCTAACTCATATTATTGGCCATATTGTGCATATATGATCGATAGAACGACAATTACTATACTCATTACTCGTATTATTATCAATCTAACTCATATTATTAACCATATTATGCAGATATGATCGATAGAACTACAATTACTATCCTTATTACTCTTATTATTATCAATCTAACTCATATTATTAGCCATAGTATGCTTATATGATCGGTAGAACGACAATTACTATATTCATTACTCTAATTATTATCAATCTAACTCATATCATTAGCCATATTGTGCTTATATGATCGATAGAACGACAATTACTATTCTTATTACTCTTATTATTATCAATCTAACTCATATTAATAGCCACATTATGCTTATATGATCGATAGAACGACAATTACTATACTTATTACTCTTACTATTATCAATCTAACTCATATTATTAACCATGTTATGCAGATATGATCGATAGAACTACAATTACTATCCTTATTACTCTTATTATTATCAATCTAACTCATATTATTAGCCATATTATGCTTATATGATCGATAGAACGACAATTACTATACTTATTACTCTTATTATTATCAATCTAACTCATATTATTAGCCATATTATGGTTATATGATCGATAGAACGACAATTACTATACTCATTACTCTTATTATTATCAATCTAACTCATATTATTAGCCATATTATGCTTATATGATCGATAGAACGACAATTACTATACTTATTACACTCACTGTTATCAATCTAACTCATATTACTAACCATATTATGCAGATATGATCGATAGGACGAATATTACTATACTTATTACTCTAATTATAATCAATCTAACTCATATTAATAGCCATATTATGCTTATATAATCGATAGAACGACAATTACTATACTTATTACACTCACTGTTATCAATCTAACTCATATTATTAGCAATATTATGCTTATATGATCGATAGAACGACAATTACTATACTTATTACTCTTATTATTATCAATCTAACTCATATTATTAGCCATATTAAGCTTATATGATCGATAGTACGACAATTACTATACTCATTACTCTTATTATTATCAATCTAACTCATATTATTAGCCATATTATGGTTATATGATCGATAGAACGACACTTACTATATTCATTACTCTTATTATTATCAATCTAACTCATATCGTTAGGGATATTATGCTTATATGATCGATAGAACGACAATTACTATACTTATTACTCTTATTATTATCAATCTAACTCATATTATTAGGCATATTATGCTTATATGATCGATAGAACGACAATTACTATACTTATTACACTCACTGTTATCAATCTAACTCATATTATTAGCCATATTATGGTTATATGACCGATAGAACGACAATTACTATACTTATTACTCTTATTAGTATCAATCTAACTCATATTATTAACCATATTATGCAGATATGATCGATAGAACGACAATTGCTATACTAATTACTCTTATTATTATCAATCTAACTCATATTATTGGTTATATTGTGCATATATGATCGATAGAACGACAATTACTATACTTATTACTCTTATTATTATCAATCTAACTCATATTATTGGCCATATTGTGCATATATAATCGATAGAACGACAATTACTATACTCATTACTCTTACTATTATCAATCTAACTCATATTATTAACCATGTTATGCAGATATGATCGATAGTACGACAATTACTATACTCATTACTCTTATTATTATAAATCTAACTCATATTATTAGCCATATTATGGTTATATGATCGATAGAACGACAATTACTATACTTATTACTCTTATTATTATCAATCTAACTCATATTATTGGCCATATTGTGCATATATGATCGATAGGACGACAATTACTATACTCATTACTCTTACTATTATCAATCTAACTCATATTATTAACCATGTTATGCAGATATGATCGATAGAACTACAATTACTATCCTTATTACTCTTATTATTATCAATCTAACTCATATTATTAGCCATAGTATGCTTATATGATCGATAGAACGACAATTACTATACTCATTACTCTAATTATTATCAATCTAATTCATATCATTAGCCATATTGTGCTTACATGATCGATAGAACGACAATTACTATTCTTATTACTCTTATTATTATCAACCTAACTCATATTAATAGCCACATTATGCTTATATGATCGATAGAACGACAATTACTATACTTATTACTCTTATTATTATCAATCTAACTCATATTATTAGCCATATTATGCTTATATGATCGATAGAACGACACTTACTATACTTATTACTCTTATTATTATCAATCTAACTCATATTATTAGCCATATTAAGCTTATATGATCGATAGTACGACAATTACTATACTCATTACTCTTACTATTATCAATCTAACTCATATTATTAACCATATTATGCAGATATGATCGATAGAACGACAATTACTATACTTATTACTCTTATTATTATCAATCTAACTCATATTATTAACCATATTATGCAGATATGATCGATAGGACGAATATTACTATACTTATTACTCTAATTATAATCAATCTAACTCATATTAATAGCCATATTATGCTTATATGATCGATAGAACGACAATTACTATACTTATTACACTCACTGTTATCAATCTAACTCATATTATTAGCCATATTACGCTTATATGATCGATAGAACGACAATTACTATACTTATTACTCTTATTATTATCAATCTAACTCATATTATTAGCCATATTAAGCTTATATGATCGATAGTACGACAATTACTATACTCATTACTCTTATTATTATCAATCTAACTCATATTATTAGCCATATTATGGTTATATGATCGATAGAACGACACTTACTATATTCATTACTCTTATTATTATCAATCTAACTCATATCGTTAGCGATATTATGCTTATATGATCGATAGAACGACAATTACTATACTTATTACTCTTATTATTATCAATCTAACTCATATTATTAGGCATATTATGCTTATATGATCGATAGAACGACAATTACTATACTTATTACACTCACTGTTATCAATCTAACTCATATTATTAGCCATATTATGGTTATATGACCGATAGAACGACAATTACTATACTTATTACTCTTATTAGTATCAATCTAACTCATATTATTAACCATATTATGCAGATATGATCGATAGAACGACAATTGCTATACTAATTACTCTTATTATTATCAATCTAACTCATATTATTGGTTATATTGTGCATATATGATCGATAGAACGACAATTACTATACTTATTACTCTTATTATTATCAATCTAACTCATATTATTGGCCATATTGTGCATATATAATCGATAGAACGACAATTACTATACTCATTACTCTTACTATTATCAATCTAACTCATATTATTAACCATGTTATGCAGATATGATCGATAGTACGACAATTACTATACTCATTACTCTTATTATTATCAATCTAACTCATATTATTAGCCATATTATCGTTATATGATCGATAGAACGACAATTACTATACTTATTACTCTTATTATTATCAATCTAACTCATATTATTGGCCATATTGTGCATATATGATCGATAGGACGACAATTACTATACTCATTACTCTTACTATTATCAATCTAACTCATATTATTAACCATGTTATGCAGATATGATCGATAGAACTACAATTACTATCCTTATTACTCTTATTATTATCAATCTAACTCATATTATTAGCCATATTGTGCTTACATGATCGATAGGACGACAATTACTATACTTATTACTCTTATTAGTATCAATCTAACTCATATTATTAACCATATTATGCAGATATGATCGATAGAACGACAATTGCTATACTAATTACTCTTATTATTATCAATCTAACTCATATTATTGGTTATATTGTGCATATATGATCGATAGAACGACAATTACTATACTTATTACTCTTATTATTATCAATCTAACTCATATTATTGGCCATATTGTGCATATATAATCGATAGAACGACAATTACTATACTCATTACTCTTACTATTATCAATCTAACTCATATTATTAACCATGTTATGCAGATATGATCGATAGTACGACAATTACTATACTCATTACTCTTATTATTATCAATCTAACTCATATTATTAGCCATATTATGGTTATATGATCGATAGAACGACAATTACTATACTTATTACTCTTATTATTATCAATCTAACTCATATTATTGGCCATATTGTGCATATATGATCGATAGGACGACAATTACTATACTCATTACTCTTACTATTATCAATCTAACTCATATTATTAACCATGTTATGCAGATATGATCGATAGAACTACAATTACTATCCTTATTACTCTTATTATTATCAATCTAACTCATATTATTAGCCATAGTATGCTTATATGATCGATAGAACGACTATTACTATACTCATTACTCTTATTATTATCAATCTAACTCATATCATTAGCCATATTGTGCTTACATGATCGATAGTACGACAATTACTATACTCATTACTCTTATTATTATCAATCTAACTCATATTATTAGCCATATTATGGTTATATGATCGATAGAACGACACTTACTATATTCATTACTCTTATTATTATCAATCTAACTCATATCGTTAGCGATATTATGCTTATATGATCGATAGAACGACAATTACTATACTTATTACTCTTATTATTATCAATCTAACTCATATTATTAGGCATATTATGCTTATATGATCGATAGAACGACAATTACTATACTTATTACACTCACTGTTATCAATCTAACTCATATTATTAGCCATATTATGGTTATATGACCGATAGAACGACAATTACTATACTTATTACTCTTATTAGTATCAATCTAACTCATATTATTAACCATATTATGCAGATATGATCGATAGAACGACAATTGCTATACTAATTACTCTTATTATTATCAATCTAACTCATATTATTGGTTATATTGTGCATATATGATCGATAGAACGACAATTACTATACTTATTACTCTTATTATTATCAATCTAACTCATATTATTGGCCATATTGTGCATATATAATCGATAGAACGACAATTACTATACTCATTACTCTTACTATTATCAATCTAACTCATATTATTAACCATGTTATGCAGATATGATCGATAGTACGACAATTACTATACTCATTACTCTTATTATTATCAATCTAACTCATATTATTAGCCATATTATGGTTATATGATCGATAGAACGACAATTACTATACTTATTACACTTATTATTATCAATCTAACTCATATTATTGGCCATATTGTGCATATATGATCGATAGGACGACAATTACTATACTCATTACTCTTACTATTATCAATCTAACTCATATTATTAACCATGTTATGCAGATATGATCGATAGAACTACAATTACTATCCTTATTACTCTTATTATTATCAATCTAACTCATATTATTAGCCATAGTATGCTTATATGATCGATAGAACGACAATTACTATACTCATTACTCTAATTATTATCAATCTAACTCATATCATTAGCCATATTGTGCTTACATGATCGATAGAACGACAATTACTATTCTTATTACTCTTATTATTATCAATCTAACTCATATTAATAGCCACATTATGCTTATATGATCGATAGAACGACAATTGCTATACTTATTACTCTTATTATTATCAATCTAACTCATATTATTAGCCATATTATGCTTATATGATCGATAGAACGACACTTACTATACTTATTACTCTTATTATTATCAATCTAACTCATATTATTAGCCATATTAAGCTTATATGATCGATAGTACGACAATTACTATACTCATTACTCTTACTATTATCAATCTAACTCATATTATTAACCATATTATGCAGATATGATCGATAGAACGACAATTACTATACTTATTACACTCACTGTTATCAATCTAACTCATATTATTAGCCATATTATGCTTATATGATCGATAGAACGACAATTACTATACTTATTACTCTTATTATTATCAATCTAACTCATATTATTAGGCATATTATGCTTATATGATCGATAGAACGACAATTACTATACTTATTACACTCACTGTTATCAATCTAACTCATATTATTAGCCATATTATGGTCATATGACCGATAGAACGACAATTACTATACTTATTACTCTTATTAGTATCAATCTAACTCATATTATTAACCATATTATGCAGATATGATCGATAGAACGACAATTGCTATACTAATTACTCTTATTATTATCAATCTAACTCATATTATTGGTTATATTGTGCATATATGATCGATAGAACAACAATTACTATACTTATTACTCTTATTATTATCAATCTAACTCATATTATTGGCCATATTGTGCATATATAATCGATAGAACGACAATTACTATACTCATTACTCTTACTATTATCAATCTAACTCATATTATTAACCATGTTATGCAGATATGATCGATAGTACGACAATTACTATACTCATTACTCTTATTATTATCAATCTAACTCATATTATTAGCCATATTATGGTTATATGATCGATAGAACGACAATTACTATACTCATTACTCTTATTATTCTCAATCTAACTCATATCATTAGCCATATTATGCTTATATGATCGATAGAACGACAATTACTATACTTACTACTCTTATTATTATCAATCTAACTCATATTATTAGGCATATTATGCTTATATGATCGATAGAACGACAATTACTATACTTATTACACTCACTGTTATCAATCTAACTCATATTATTAGCCATATTATGGTTATATGACCGATAGAACGACAATTACTATACTTATTACTCTTATTATTATCAATCTAACTCATATTATTAACCATATTATGCAGATATGATCGATAGAACGACAATTACTATCCCTATTACTCTTACTATTATCAATCTAACTCATACTATTAGCCATAGCATGCTTATATGATCGACAGAACTACAATTACTATACTCATTACTCTAATTATTATCAATCTAACTCATATCATTAGCCATATTGTGCTTATATGATCGATAGAACGACAATTACTATACTTATTACACTCACTATTATAAATCTAACTCACATTATTAGCCATATTGTGGTTATATGACCGATAGAGCGACAATTACTAACCTTATTACTCTAATTATAATCAATCTAACTTATATTAGTAGCCACATTATGCTTATATGATCGATTGAACTACAATTACTGTACTTATTACTCTTATTATTAACAATCTAACTCATATTATGAGCCATATTATGCTTATATGATCGATAGGACGACAACTACTATACTCATTACTCTCATTATTATCAATCTAACTCATATTATTAGCCATATTATGCTTATATGATCGATAGAACGACAAATACTATACTTGCTACACTCACTATTATCAATCTCACTCATATTATTAACCATATTATGCAGATATGATCGATAGAACGACAATTACTATACGCATTACTCTTATTGTTATCAATCTAACTCATATTATTAGCCATATTATGCTTATATGATCGATAGAACTACAATTACTGTACTTATTACACTCACTGTTATCAATCTAACTCATATTATTAGCCATATTATGCTTATATGATCGATAGAACGACAATTACTATACTCATTACTCTAATTATTATCAATCTAACTCATATCATTAGCCATATTGTGCTTATATGATCGATAGAACGACAATTACTATACTTATTACACTCACTATTATAAATCTAACTCACATTATTAGCCATATTGTGGTTACATGACCGATAGAGCGACAATTACTAACCTTATTACTCTAATTATAATCAATCTAACTTATATTAGTAGCCACATTATGCTTGTATGATCGATTGAACTACAGTTACTGTACTTATTACTCTTATTATTAACAATCTAACTCATATTATGAGCCATATTATGCTTATATGATCGATAGGACGACAACTACTATACTCATTACTCTCATTATTATCAATCTAACTCATATTATTAGCCATATTATGCTTATATGATCGATAGAACGACAAATACTATACTTGCTACACTCACTATTATCAATCTCACTCATATTATTAACCATATTATGCAGATATGATCGATAGAACGACAATTACTATACGCATTACTCTTATTGTTATCAATCTAACTCATATTATTAGCCATATTATGCTTATATGATCGATAGAACGACAACTACTATACTCATTACTCTAATTATTATCAATCTAACTCATATCATTAGCCATAATGTGCTTATATGATCGATAGAACGACAATTACTATACTTATTACACTCACTATTATAAATCTAACTCACATTATTAGCCATATTATGCTTATATGATCGATAGAAGGACAATTACTATACTTATTACTCTTATTATTATCAATCTAACTCATATTATTAGGCATATTATGCTTATATGATCGATAGAACGACAATTACTATACTCATTACTCTTACTATTATTAATCCAACTCATATTATTAACCATGTTCTGCAGATATGATCGATAGAACGACAATTACTATACTCATTACTCTTATTATTATCAATCTAACTCATATCATTAGCCATATTATGCTTATATGATCGATAGAACGACAATTACTATACTTATTACTCATATTATTATCAATCTAACTCATATTATTGGCCATATTGTGCATATATGATCGATAGAACGACAATTACTATACTTATTACTCTTATTATTATCAATCTAACTCATATTATTAGGCATATTATGCTTATATGATCGATAGAACGACAATTACTATACTTATTACACTCACTGTTATCAATCTAACTCATATTATTAGCCATATTATGGTTATATGACCGATAGAACGACAATTACTATACTTATTACTCTTATTAGTATCAATCTAACTCATATTATTAACCATATTATGCAGATATGATCGATAGAACGACAATTGCTATACTAATTACTCTTATTATTATCAATCTAACTCATATTATTGGTTATATTGTGCATATATGATCGATAGAACGACAATTACTATACTTATTACTCTTATTATTATCAATCTAACTCATATTATTGGCCATATTGTGCATATATAATCGATAGAACGACAATTACTATACTCATTACTCTTACTATTATCAATCTAACTCATATTATTAACCATGTTATGCAGATATGATCGATAGTACGACAATTACTATACTCATTACTCTTATTATTATCAATCTAACTCATATTATTAGCCATATTATGGTTATATGATCGATAGAACGACAATTACTATACTTATTACTCTTATTATTATCAATCTAACTCATATTATTGGCCATATTGTGCATATATGATCGATAGGACGACAATTACTATACTCATTACTCTTACTATTATCAATCTAACTCATATTATTAACCATGTTATGCAGATATGATCGATAGAACTACAATTACTATCCTTATTACTCTTATTATTATCAATCTAACTCATATTATTAGCCATAGTATGCTTATATGATCGATAGAACGACTATTACTATACTCATTACTCTTATTATTATCAATCTAACTCATATCATTAGCCATATTGTGCTTACATGATCGATAGTACGACAATTACTATACTCATTACTCTTATTATTATCAATCTAACTCATATTATTAGCCATATTATGGTTATATGATCGATAGAACGACACTTACTATATTCATTACTCTTATTATTATCAATCTAACTCATATCGTTAGCGATATTATGCTTATATGATCGATAGAACGACAATTACTATACTTATTACTCTTATTATTATCAATCTAACTCATATTATTAGGCATATTATGCTTATATGATCGATAGAACGACAATTACTATACTTATTACACTCACTGTTATCAATCTAACTCATATTATTAGCCATATTATGGTTATATGACCGATAGCACGACAATTACTATACTTATTACTCTTATTAGTATCAATCTAACTCATATTATTAACCATATTATGCAGATATGATCGATAGAACGACAATTGCTATACTAATTACTCTTATTATTATCAATCTAACTCATATTATTGGTTATATTGTGCATATATGATCGATAGAACGACAATTACTATACTTATTACTCTTATTATTATCAATCTAACTCATATTATTGGCCATATTGTGCATATATAATCGATAGAACGACAATTACTATACTCATTACTCTTACTATTATCAATCTAACTCATATTATTAACCATGTTATGCAGATATGATCGATAGTACGACAATTACTATACTCATTACTCTTATTATTATCAATCTAACTCATATTATTAGCCATATTATGGTTATATGATCGATAGAACGACAATTACTATACTTATTACACTTATTATTATCAATCTAACTCATATTATTGGCCATATTGTGCATATATGATCGATAGGACGACAATTACTATACTCATTACTCTTACTATTATCAATCTAACTCATATTATTAACCATGTTATGCAGATATGATCGATAGAACTACAATTACTATCCTTATTACTCTTATTATTATCAATCTAACTCATATTATTAGCCATAGTATGCTTATATGATCGATAGAACGACAATTACTATACTCATTACTCTAATTATTATCAATCTAACTCATATCATTAGCCATATTGTGCTTACATGATCGATAGAACGACAATTACTATTCTTATTACTCTTATTATTATCAATCTAACTCATATTAATAGCCACATTATGCTTATATGATCGATAGAACGACAATTGCTATACTTATTACTCTTATTATTATCAATCTAACTCATATTATTAGCCATATTATGCTTATATGATCGATAGAACGACACTTACTATACTTATTACTCTTATTATTATCAATCTAACTCATATTATTAGCCATATTAAGCTTATATGATCGATAGTACGACAATTACTATACTCATTACTCTTACTATTATCAATCTAACTCATATTATTAACCATATTATGCAGATATGATCGATAGAACGACAATTACTATACTTATTACACTCACTGTTATCAATCTAACTCATATTATTAGCCATATTATGCTTATATGATCGATAGAACGACAATTACTATACTTATTACTCTTATTATTATCAATCTAACTCATATTATTAGGCATATTATGCTTATATGATCGATAGAACGACAATTACTATACTTATTACACTCACTGTTATCAATCTAACTCATATTATTAGCCATATTATGGTCATATGACCGATAGAACGACAATTACTATACTTATTACTCTTATTAGTATCAATCTAACTCATATTATTAACCATATTATGCAGATATGATCGATAGAACGACAATTGCTATACTAATTACTCTTATTATTATCAATCTAACTCATATTATTGGTTATATTGTGCATATATGATCGATAGAACAACAATTACTATACTTATTACTCTTATTATTATCAATCTAACTCATATTATTGGCCATATTGTGCATATATAATCGATAGAACGACAATTACTATACTCATTACTCTTACTATTATCAATCTAACTCATATTATTAACCATGTTATGCAGATATGATCGATAGTACGACAATTACTATACTCATTACTCTTATTATTATCAATCTAACTCATATTATTAGCCATATTATGGTTATATGATCGATAGAACGACAATTACTATACTCATTACTCTTATTATTCTCAATCTAACTCATATCATTAGCCATATTATGCTTATATGATCGATAGAACGACAATTACTATACTTACTACTCTTATTATTATCAATCTAACTCATATTATTAGGCATATTATGCTTATATGATCGATAGAACGACAATTACTATACTTATTACACTCACTGTTATCAATCTAACTCATATTATTAGCCATATTATGGTTATATGACCGATAGAACGACAATTACTATACTTATTACTCTTATTATTATCAATCTAACTCATATTATTAACCATATTATGCAGATATGATCGATAGAACGACAATTACTATCCCTATTACTCTTACTATTATCAATCTAACTCATACTATTAGCCATAGCATGCTTATATGATCGACAGAACTACAATTACTATACTCATTACTCTAATTATTATCAATCTAACTCATATCATTAGCCATATTGTGCTTATATGATCGATAGAACGACAATTACTATACTTATTACACTCACTATTATAAATCTAACTCACATTATTAGCCATATTGTGGTTATATGACCGATAGAGCGACAATTACTAACCTTATTACTCTAATTATAATCAATCTAACTTATATTAGTAGCCACATTATGCTTATATGATCGATTGAACTACAATTACTGTACTTATTACTCTTATTATTAACAATCTAACTCATATTATGAGCCATATTATGCTTATATGATCGATAGGACGACAACTACTATACTCATTACTCTCATTATTATCAATCTAACTCATATTATTAGCCATATTATGCTTATATGATCGATAGAACGACAAATACTATACTTGCTACACTCACTATTATCAATCTCACTCATATTATTAACCATATTATGCAGATATGATCGATAGAACGACAATTACTATACGCATTACTCTTATTGTTATCAATCTAACTCATATTATTAGCCATATTATGCTTATATGATCGATAGAACTACAATTACTGTACTTATTACACTCACTGTTATCAATCTAACTCATATTATTAGCCATATTATGCTTATATGATCGATAGAACGACAATTACTATACTCATTACTCTAATTATTATCAATCTAACTCATATCATTAGCCATATTGTGCTTATATGATCGATAGAACGACAATTACTATACTTATTACACTCACTATTATAAATCTAACTCACATTATTAGCCATATTGTGGTTACATGACCGATAGAGCGACAATTACTAACCTTATTACTCTAATTATAATCAATCTAACTTATATTAGTAGCCACATTATGCTTGTATGATCGATTGAACTACAGTTACTGTACTTATTACTCTTATTATTAACAATCTAACTCATATTATGAGCCATATTATGCTTATATGATCGATAGGACGACAACTACTATACTCATTACTCTCATTATTATCAATCTAACTCATATTATTAGCCATATTATGCTTATATGATCGATAGAACGACAAATACTATACTTGCTACACTCACTATTATCAATCTCACTCATATTATTAACCATATTATGCAGATATGATCGATAGAACGACAATTACTATACGCATTACTCTTATTGTTATCAATCTAACTCATATTATTAGCCATATTATGCTTATATGATCGATAGAACGACAACTACTATACTCATTACTCTAATTATTATCAATCTAACTCATATCATTAGCCATAATGTGCTTATATGATCGATAGAACGACAATTACTATACTTATTACACTCACTATTATAAATCTAACTCACATTATTAGCCATATTATGCTTATATGATCGATAGAAGGACAATTACTATACTTATTACTCTTATTATTATCAATCTAACTCATATTATTAGGCATATTATGCTTATATGATCGATAGAACGACAATTACTATACTCATTACTCTTACTATTATTAATCCAACTCATATTATTAACCATGTTCTGCAGATATGATCGATAGAACGACAATTACTATACTCATTACTCTTATTATTATCAATCTAACTCATATCATTAGCCATATTATGGTTATATGACCGATAGAACGACAATTACTATACTTATTACTCTTATTATTATCAATCTAACTCATATTATTAGCCATATTATGCTTATATGATCGATAGAACGACAATTACTATATTTATTACTCTTTTTATTATCAATCTAACTCATATTATTAGCCATATTAAGCTTATATGATCGATAGTACGACAATTACTATACTCATTACTCTTATTATTATCAATCTAACTCATATTATTAGCCATATTATGGTTATATGATCGATAGAACGACAATTACTATACTCATTACTCTTATTATTATCAATCTAACTCATATCATTAGCCATATTATGCTTATATGATCGATAGAACGACAATTACTATACTTATTACTCATATTATTATCAATCTAACTCATATTATTGGCCATATTGTGCATATATGATCGATAGAACGACAATTACTATACTCATTACTCTTACTATTATCAATCTAACTCATATTATTAACCATGTTATGCAGATATGATCGATAGAACTACAATTACTATCCTTATTACTCTTATTATTATCAATCTAACTCATATTATTAGCCATATTATGCTTATATGATCGATAGAACGACAATTACTATACTTATTACACTCACTGTTATCAATCTAACTCATATTATTAGCCATATTATGCTTATATGATCGATAGAACGACAATTACTATACTTATTACTCTTATTATTATCAATCTAACTCATATTATTAGCCATATTAAGCTTATATGATCGATAGTACGACAATTACTATACTCATTACTCTTATTATTATCAATCTAACTCATATTATTAGCCATATTATGGTTATATGATCGATAGAACGACAATTACTATACTCATTACTCTTGTTATTATCAATCTAACTCATATCATTAGCCATATTATGCTTATATGATCGATAGAACGACAATTACTATACTTATTACTCTTATTATTATCAATCTAACTCATATTATTAGGCATATTATGCTTATATGATCGATAGAACGACAATTACTATACTTATTACACTCACTGTTATCAATCTAACTCATATTATTAGCCATATTATGGTTATATGACCGATAGAACGACAATTACTATACTTATTACTCTTATTATTATCAATCTAAAGAATATTATTGGTTATATTGTGCATATATGATCGATAGAACGACAATTACTATACTTATTACTCTTATTATTATCAATCTAACTCATATTATTGGCCATATTGTGCATATATAATCGATAGAACGACAATTATTATACTCATTACTCTTACTATTATCAATCTAACTCATATTATTAACCATGTTATGCAGATATGATCGATAGTACGACAATTACTATACTCATTACTCTTATTATTATCAATCTAACTCATATTATTAGCCATATTATGGTTATATGATCGATAGAACGACACTTACTATATTCATTACTCTTATTATTATCAATCTAACTCATATCGTTAGCGATATTATGCTTATATGATCGATAGAACGACAATTACTATACTTATTACTCTTATTATTATCAATCTAACTCATATTATTAGGCATATTATGCTTATATGATCGATAGAACGACAATTACTATACTTATTACACTCACTGTTATCAATCTAACTCATATTATTAGCCATATTATGGTTATATGACCGATAGAACGACAATTACTATACTTATTACTCTTATTAGTATCAATCTAACTCATATTATTAACCATATTATGCAGATATGATCGATAGAACGACAATTGCTATACTAATTACTCTTATTATTATCAATCTAACTCATATTATTGGTTATATTGTGCATATATGATCGATAGAACGACAATTACTATACTTATTACTCTTATTATTATCAATCTAACTCATATTATTGGCCATATTGTGCATATATAATCGATAGAACGACAATTACTATACTCATTACTCTTACTATTATCAATCTAACTCATATTATTAACCATGTTATGCAGATATGATCGATAGTACGACAATTACTATACTCATTACTCTTATTATTATCAATCTAACTCATATTATTAGCCATATTATGGTTATATGATCGATAGAACGACAATTACTATACTTATTACTCTTATTATTATCAATCTAACTCATATTATTGGCCATATTGTGCATATATGATCGATAGGACGACAATTACTATACTCATTACTCTTACTATTATCAATCTAACTCATATTATTAACCATGTTATGCAGATATGATCGATAGAACTACAATTACTGTCCTTATTACTCTTATTATTATCAATCTAACTCATATTATTAGCCATAGTATGCTTATATGATCGATAGAACGACAATTACTATACTCATTACTCTTATTATTATCAATCTAACTCATATCATTAGCCATATTGTGCTTACATGATCGATAGTACGACAATTACTATACTCATTACTCTTATTATTATCAATCTAACTCATATTATTAGCCATATTATGGTTATATGATCGATAGAACGACAATTACTATACTTATTACACTCACTGTTATCAATCTAACTCATATTATTAGCCGTATTATGGTTATATGACCGATAGAACGACAATTACTATACTTATTACTCTTATTAGTATCAATCTAACTCATATTATTAACCATATTATGCAGATATGATCGATAGAACGACAATTGCTATACTAATTACTCTTATTATTATCAATCTAACTCATATTATTGGTTATATTGTGCATATATGATCGATAGAACGACAATTACTATACTTATTACTCTTATTATTATCAATCTAACTCATATTATTGGCCATATTGTGCATATATAATCGATAGAACGACAATTACTATACTCATTACTCTTACTATTATCAATCTAACTCATATTATTAACCATGTTATGCAGATATGATCGATAGTACGACAATTACTATACTCATTACTCTTATTATTATCAATCTAACTCATATTATTAGCCATATTATGGTTATATGATAGATAGAATGACAATTACTATACTTATTACACTTATTATTATCAATCTAACTCATATTATTGGCCATATTGTGCATATATGATCGATAGGACGACAATTACTATACTCATTACTCTTACTATTATCAATCTAACTCATATTATTAACCATGTTATGCAGATATGATCGATAGAACTACAATTACTATCCTTATTACTCTTATTATTATCAATCTAACTCATATTATTAGCCATAGTATGCTTATATGATCGATAGAACGACAATTACTATACTCATTACTCTAATTATTATCAATCTAACTCATATCATTAGCCATATTGTGCTCACATGATCGATAGAACGACAATTACTATTCTTATTACTCTTATTATTATCAATCTAACTCATATTATTAGGCATATTATGCTTATATGATCGATAGAACGACAATTACTATACCTATTACTCTTATTATTATCAATCTAACTCATATTATGAGCCATATTATGCTTATATGATCGATAGGACGACAACTACTATACTCATTACTCTCATTATTATCAATCTAACTCATATCATTAGCCATATTGTGCTTATATGATCGATAGAACGACAATTACTATACTCATTACTCTTATTATTATCAATCTAACTCATATCATTAGCCATATTATGCTTATATGATCGATAGAACGACAATTACTATACTTACTACTCTAATTATTATCAATCTAACTCATATTATTAGGCATATTATGCTTATATGATCGATAGAACGACAATTACTATACTTATTACACTCACTGTTATCGATCTAACTCATATTATTAGCCATATTATGGTTATATGACCGATAGAACGAAAATTACTATACTTATTACTCTTATTATTATCAATCTGACTCATATTATTAGCCATATTATGCTTATATGATCGATAGAACGACAATTACTATATTCATTACTCTTATTATTATCAATCTAACTCATATTATTAGCCATATTAAGCTTATATGATCGATAGTACGACAATTACTATACTCATTACTCTTATTATTATCAATCTAACTCATATTATTAGCCATATTATGGTTATATGATCGATAGAACGACAATTACTATACTCATTACTCTTATTTTTATCAATCTAACTCATATCATTAGCCATATTATGCTTATATGATCGATAGAACGACAATTACTATACTTATTACTCATATTATTATCAATCTAACTCATATCATTAGCCATATTATGCTTATATGATCGATAGAACGACAATTACTATACTTACTACTCTTATTATTATCAATCTAACTCATATTATTAGGCATATTATGCTTATATGATCGATAGAACGACAATTACTATACTTATTACTCTTATTATTATCAATCTAACTCATATTATGAGCCATATTATGCTTATATGATCGATAGGACGACAACTACTATACTCATTACTCTCATTATTATCAATCTAACTCATATCATTAGCCATATTGTGCTTATATGATCGATAGAACGACAATTACTATACTCATTACTCTTACTATTATCAATCTAACTCATATTATTAACCATGTTATGCAGATATGATCGATAGTACGACAATTACTATACTCATTACTCTTATTATTATCAATCTAACTCATATTATTAGCCATATTATGGTTATATGATAGATAGAACGACAATTACTATACTTATTACACTTATTATTATCAATCTAACTCATATTATTGGCCATATTGTGCATATATGATCGATAGGACGACAATTACTATACTCATTACTCTTACTATTATCAATCTAACTCATATTATTAACCATGTTATGCAGATATGATCGATAGAACTACAATTACTATCCTTATTACTCTTATTATTATCAATCTAACTCATATTATTAGCCATAGTATGCTTATATGATCGATAGAACGACAATTACTATACTCATTACTCTAATTATTATCAATCTAACTCATATCATTAGCCATATTGTGCTCACATGATCGATAGAACGACAATTACTATTCTTATTACTCTTATTATTATCAATCTAACTCATATTATTAGGCATATTATGCTTATATGATCGATAGAACGACAATTACTATACCTATTACTCTTATTATTATCAATCTAACTCATATTATGAGCCATATTATGCTTATATGATCGATAGGACGACAACTACTATACTCATTACTCTCATTATTATCAATCTGACTCATATCATTAGCCATATTGTGCTTATATGATCGATAGAACGACAATTACTATACTCATTACTCTTATTATTATCAATCTAACTCATATCATTAGCCATATTATGCTTATATGATCGATAGAACGACAATTACTATACTTACTACTCTAATTATTATCAATCTAACTCATATTATTAGGCATATTATGCTTATATGATCGATAGAACGACAATTACTATACTTATTACACTCACTGTTATCGATCTAACTCATATTATTAGCCATATTATGGTTATATGACCGATAGAACGACAATTACTATACTTATTACTCTTATTATTATCAATCTGACTCATATTATTAGCCATATTATGCTTATATGATCGATAGAACGACAATTACTATATTTATTACTCTTATTATTATCAATCTAACTCATATTATTAGCCATATTAAGCTTATATGATCGATAGTACGACAATTACTATACTCATTACTCTTATTATTATCAATCTAACTCATATTATTAGCCATATTATGGTTATATGATCGATAGAACGACAATTACTATACTCATTACTCTTATTTTTATCAATCTAACTCATATCATTAGCCATATTATGCTTATATGATCGATAGAACGACAATTACTATACTTATTACTCATATTATTATCAATCTAACTCATATCATTAGCCATATTATGCTTATATGATCGATAGAACGACAATTACTATACTTACTACTCTTATTATTATCAATCTAACTCATATTATTAGGCATATTATGCTTATATGATCGATAGAACGACAATTACTATACTTATTACACTCACTGTTATCAATCTAACTCATATTATTAGCCATATTATGGTTATATGACCGATAGAACGACAATTACTATACTCATTACTCTTACTATTATCAATCTAACTCATATTATTAACCATGTTATGCAGATATGATCGATAGTACGACAATTACTATACTCATTACTCTTATTATTATCAAACTAACTCATATTATTAGCCATATTATGGTTATATGATAGATAGAACGACAATTACTATACTTATTACACTTATTATTATCAATCTAACTCATATTATTGGCCATATTGTGCATATATGATCGATAGGACGACAATTACTATACTCATTACTCTTACTATTATCAATCTAACTCATATTATTAACCATATTATGCAGATATGATCGATAGAACGACAATTACTATACTTATTACACTCACTGTTATCAATCTAACTCATATTATTAGCCATATTATGCTTATATGATCGATAGAACGACAATTACTATACTTATTACTCTTATTATTATCAATCTAACTCATATTATTAGGCATATTATGCTTATATGATCGATAGAACGACAATTACTATACTTATTACACTCACTGTTATCAATCTAACTCATATTATTAGCCATATTATGGTTATATGACCGATAGAACGACAATTACTATACTTATTACTCTTATTAGTATCAATCTAACTCATATTATTAACCATATTATGCAGATATGATCGATAGAACGACAATTGCTATACTAATTACTCTTATTATTATCAATCTAACTCATATTATTGGTTATATTGTGCATATATGATCGATAGAACGACAATTACTATACTTATTACTCTTATTATTATCAATCTAACTCATATTATTGGCCATATTGTGCATATATAATCGATAGAACGACAATTACTATACTCATTACTCTTACTATTATCAATCTAACTCATATTATTAACCATGTTATGCAGATATGATCGATAGTACGACAATTACTATACTCATTACTCTTATTATTATCAATCTAACTCATATTATTAGCCATATTATGGTTATATGATCGATAGAACGACAATTACTATACTCATTACTCTTATTATTCTCAATCTAACTCATATCATTAGCCATATTATGCTTATATGATCGATAGAACGACAATTACTATACTTACTACTCTAATTATTATCAATCTAACTCATATTATTAGGCATATTATGCTTATATGATCGATAGAACGACAATTACTATACTTATTACACTCACTGTTATCGATCTAACTCATATTATTAGCCATATTATGGTTATATGACCGATAGAACGACAATTACTATACTTATTACTCTTATTATTATCAATCTGACTCATATTATTAGCCATATTATGCTTATATGATCGATAGAACGACAATTACTATATTTATTACTCTTATTATTATCAATCTAACTCATATTATTAGCCATATTAAGCTTATATGATCGATAGTACGACAATTACTATACTCATTACTCTTATTATTATCAATCTAACTCATATTATTAGCCATATTATGGTTATATGATCGATAGAACGACAATTACTATACTCATTACTCTTATTTTTATCAATCTAACTCATATCATTAGCCATATTATGCTTATATGATCGATAGAACGACAATTACTATACTTATTACTCATATTATTATCAATCTAACTCATATCATTAGCCATATTATGCTTATATGATCGATAGAACGACAATTACTATACTTACTACTCTTATTATTATCAATCTAACTCATATTATTAGGCATATTATGCTTATATGATCGATAGAACGACAATTACTATACTTATTACACTCACTGTTATCAATCTAACTCATATTATTAGCCATATTATGGTTATATGACCGATAGAACGACAATTACTATACTCATTACTCTTACTATTATCAATCTAACTCATATTATTAACCATGTTATGCAGATATGATCGATAGTACGACAATTACTATACTCATTACTCTTATTATTATCAATCTAACTCATATTATTAGCCATATTATGGTTATATGATAGATAGAACGACAATTACTATACTTATTACACTTATTATTATCAATCTAACTCATATTATTGGCCATATTGTGCATATATGATCGATAGGACGACAATTACTATACTCATTACTCTTACTATTATCAATCTAACTCATATTATTAACCATATTATGCAGATATGATCGATAGAACGACAATTACTATACTTATTACACTCACTGTTATCAATCTAACTCATATTATTAGCCATATTATGCTTATATGATCGATAGAACGACAATTACTATACTTATTACTCTTATTATTATCAATCTAACTCATATTATTAGGCATATTATGCTTATATGATCGATAGAACGACAATTACTATACTTATTACACTCACTGTTATCAATCTAACTCATATTATTAGCCATATTATGGTTATATGACCGATAGAACGACAATTACTATACTTATTACTCTTATTAGTATCAATCTAACTCATATTATTAACCATATTATGCAGATATGATCGATAGAACGACAATTGCTATACTAATTACTCTTATTATTATCAATCTAACTCATATTATTGGTTATATTGTGCATATATGATCGATAGAACGACAATTACTATACTTATTACTCTTATTATTATCAATCTAACTCATATTATTGGCCATATTGTGCATATATAATCGATAGAACGACAATTACTATACTCATTACTCTTACTATTATCAATCTAACTCATATTATTAACCATGTTATGCAGATATGATCGATAGTACGACAATTACTATACTCATTACTCTTATTATTATCAATCTAACTCATATTATTAGCCATATTATGGTTATATGATCGATAGAACGACAATTACTATACTCATTACTCTTATTATTCTCAATCTAACTCATATCATTAGCCATATTATGCTTATATGATCGATAGAACGACAATTACTATACTTACTACTCTTATTATTATCAATCTAACTCATATTATTAGGCATATTATGCTTATATGATCGATAGAACGACAATTACTATACTTATTACACTCACTGTTATCAATCTAACTCATATTATTAGCCATATTATGGTTATATGACCGATAGAACGACAATTACTATACTTATTACTCTTATTATTATCAATCTAACTCATATTATTAACCATATTATGCAGATATGATCGATAGAACGACAATTACTATACTTATTACTCTTATTATTATCAATCTAACTCATATTATTGGCCATATTGTGCATATATGATCGATAGAACGACAATTGCTATACTCATTACTCTTACTATTATCAATCTAACTCATATTATTGACCATGTTATGCATATATGATCGATAGAACGACAATTACTATCCCTATTACTCTTACTATTATCAATCTAACTCATATTATTAGCCATAGCATGCTTATATGATCGATAGAACTACAATTACTATACTCATTACTCTAATTATTATCTATCTAACTCATATCATTAGCCATATTGTGCTTATATGATCGATAGAACGACAATTACTATACTTATTACACTCACTATTATAAATCTAACTCACATTATTAGCCATATTGTGGTTATATGACCGATAGAGCGACAATTACTAACCTTATTACTCTAATTATAATCAATCTAACTCATATTAGTAGCCACATTATGCTTATATGATCGATTGAACTACAATTACTGTACTTATTACTCTTATTATAAACAATCTAACTCATATTATGAGCCATATTATGCTTATATGATCGATAGGACGACAACTACTATACTCATTACCCTCATTATTATCAATCTAACTCATATTATTAGCCATATTGTGCTTATATGATCGATAGAACGACAAATACTATACTTGCTACACTCACTGTTATCAATCTAACTCATATTATTAGTCATATTATGCTTATATGATCGATAGAACGACAATTACTATACTTATTACTCTTATTATTATCAATCTAACTCATATTATTATCCATATTATGCTTATATGATCGATAGTACGACAACTACTATACTCATTACTCTTATTATTATCAATCTAACTCATATTATTAGCCATATTATGGTTATATGTCCGATAGAACGACAATTACTATACTTATTACTCTTATGATTATCAATCTAACTCATATTACTAACCATATTATGCAGATATGATCGATAGAACGACAATTACTATACTTATTACTCTTATTATTATCAATCTAACTCATATTATTAGCCATATTATGCTTATATGATCGGTAGAACGACAATTACTATACTCATTACTCTTATTATTATCAATCTAACTCATATTAATAGCCATATTATGGTTATATGATCGATAGAACGACAATTACTATACTCATTACTCTAATTCTTATCAATCTAACTCATATCATTAGCCACATTATGCTTATATGATCGATAGAACGACAATTACTATACTTATTACTCTTATTGTTATCAATCTAACTCATATCATTAGCCATATTGTGCTTATATGATCGATAGAACGACAATTACTATACTTATTACACTCACTATTATAAATCTAACTCACATTATTAGCCATATTGTGGTTATATGACCGATAGAGCGACAATTACTAACCTTATTACTCTAATTATAATCAATCTAACTCATATTAGTAGCCACATTATGCTTATATGATCGATTGAACTACAATTACTGTACTTATTACTCTTATTATAAACAATCTAACTCATATTATTAGGCATATTATGCTTATATGATCGATAGAACGACAATTACTATACCTATTACTCTTATTATTATCAATCTAACTCATATTATGAGCCATATTATGCTTATATGATCGATTGGACGACAACTACTATACTCATTACTCTCATTATTATCAATCTAACTCATATCATTAGCCATATTGTGCTTATATGATCGATAGAACGACAATTACTATACTCATTACTCTTATTATTATCAATCTAACTCATATCATTAGCCATATTATGCTTATGTGATCGATAGAACGACAATTACTATACTTACTACTCTAATTATTATCAATCTAACTCATATTATTAGGCATATTATGCTTATATGATCGATAGAACGACAATTACTATACTTATTACACTCACTGTTATCGATCTAACTCATATTATTAGCCATATTATGGTTATATGACCGATGGAACGACAATTACTATACTTATTACTCTTATTATTATCAATCTGACTCATATTATTAGCCATATTATGCTTATATGATCGATAGAACGACAATTACTATATTTATTACTCTTATTATTATCAATCTAACTCATATTATTAGCCATATTAAGCTTATATGATCGATAGTACGACAATTACTATACTCATTACTCTTATTATTATCAATCTAACTCATATTATTAGCCATATTATGGTTATATGATCGATAGAACGACAATTACTATACTCATTACTCTTATTTTTATCAATCTAACTCATATCATTAGCCATATTATGCTTATATGATCGATAGAACGACAATTACTATACTTATTACTCATATTATTATCAATCTAACTCATATCATTAGCCATATTATGCTTATATGATCGATAGAACGACAATTACTATACTTACTACTCTTATTATTATCAATCTAACTCATATTATTAGGCATATTATGCTTATATGATCGATAGAACGACAATTACTATACTTATTACACTCACTGTTATCAATCTAACTCATATTATTAGCCATATTATGGTTATATGACCGATAGAACGACAATTACTATACTCATTACTCTTACTATTATCAATCTAACTCATATTATTAACCATGTTATGCAGATATGATCGATAGTACGACAATTACTATACTCATTACTCTTATTATTATCAATCTAACTCATATTATTAGCCATATTATGGTTATATGATAGATAGAACGACAATTACTATACTTATTACACTTATTATTATCAATCTAACTCATATTATTGGCCATATTGTGCATATATGATCGATAGGACGACAATTACTATACTCATTACTCTTACTATTATCAATCTAACTCATATTATTAACCATGTTATGCAGATATGATCGATAGAACTACAATTACTATCCTTATTACTCTTATTATTATCAATCTAACTCATATTATTAGCCATAGTATGCTTATATGATCGATAGAACGACAATTACTATACTCATTACTCTAATTATTATCAATCTAACTCATATCATTAGCCATATTGTGCTTACATGATCGATAGAACGACAATTACTATTCTTATTACTCTTATTATTATCAATCTAACTCATATTAATAGCCACATTATGCTTATATGATCGATAGAACGACAATTACTATACTTATTACTCTTATTATTATCAATCTAACTCATATTATTTGCCATATTATGCTTATATGATCGATAGAACGACACTTACTATACTTATTACTCTTATTATTATCAATCTAACTCATATTATTAGCCATATTAAGCTTATATGATCGATAGTACGACAATTACTATACTCATTACTCTTACTATTATCAATCTAACTCATATTATTAACCATATTATGCAGATATGATCGATAGAACGACAATTACTATACTTATTACACTCACTGTTATCAATCTAACTCATATTATTAGCCATATTATGCTTATATGATCGATAGAACGACAATTACTATACTTATTACTCTTATTATTATCAATCTAACTCATATTATTAGGCATATTATGCTTATATGATCGATAGAACGACAATTACTATACTTATTACACTCACTGTTATCAATCTAACTCATATTATTAACCATGTTATGCAGATATGATCGATAGAACTACAATTACTATCCTTATTACTCTTATTATTATCAATCTAACTCATATTATTAGCCATATTATGCTTATATGATCGATAGAACGACAATTACTATACTTATTACACTCACTGTTATCAATCTAAAGAATATTATTGGTTATATTGTGCATATATGATCGATAGAACGACAATTACTATACTTATTACTCTTATTATTATCAATCTAACTCATATTATTGGCCATATTGTGCATATATAATCGATCGAACGACAATTACTATACTCATTACTCTTACTATTATCAATCTAACTCATATTATTAACCATGTTATGCAGATATGATCGATAGTACGACAATTACTATACTCATTACTCTTATTATTATCAATCTAACTCATATTATTAGGCATATTATGCTTATATGATCGATAGAACGACAATTACTATACTTATTACACTCACTGTTATCAATCTAACTCATATTATTAGCCATATTATGGTTATATGACCGATAGAACGACAATTACTATACTTATTACTCTTATTATTATCAATCTAACTCATATTATTAACCATATTATGCAGATATGATCGATAGAACGACAATTACAATACTTATTACTCTTATTATTATCAATCTAACTCATATTATTGGCCATATTGTGCATATATGATCGATAGAACGACAATTACTATACTCATTACTCTTACTATTATCAATCTAACTCATATTATTAACCATGTTATGCATATATGATCGATAGAACGACAATTACTATCCCTATTACTCTTACTATTATCAATCTAACTCATATTATTAGCCATAGCATGCTTATATGATCGATAGAACTACAATTACTATACTCATTACTCTAATTATTATCTATCTAACTCATATCATTAGCCATATTGTGCTTATATGATCGATAGAACGACAATTACTATACTTATTACACTCACTATTATAAATCTAACTCACATTATTAGCCATATTGTGGTTATATGACCGATAGAGCGACAATTACTAACCTTATTACTCTAATTATAATCAATCTAACTCATATTAGTAGCCACATTATGCTTATATGATCGATTGAACTACAATTACTGTACTTATTACTCTTATTATAAACAATCTAACTCATATTATGAGCCATATTATGCTTATATGATCGATAGGACGACAACTACTATACTCATTACCCTCATTATTATCAATCTAACTCATATTATTAGCCATATTGTGCTTATATGATCGATAGAACGACAAATACTATACTTGCTACACTCACTGTTATCAATCTAACTCATATTATTAGTCATATTATGCTTATATGATCGATAGAACGACAATTACTATACTTATTACTCTTATTATTATCAATCTAACTCATATTATTATCCATATTATGCTTATATGATCGATAGTACGACAACTACTATACTCATTACTCTTATTATTATCAATCTAACTCATATTATTAGCCATATTATGGTTATATGTCCGATAGAACGACAATTACTATACTTATTACTCTTATTATTATCAATCTAACTCATATTACTAACCATATTATGCAGATATGATCGATAGAACGACAATTACTATACTTATTACTCTTATTATTATCAATCTAACTCATATTATTAGCCATATTATGCTTATATGATCGGTAGAACGACAATTACTATACTCATTACTCTTATTATTATCAATCTAACTCATATTAATAGCCATATTATGGTTATATGATCGATAGAACGACAATTACTATACTCATTACTCTAATTCTTATCAATCTAACTCATATCATTAGCCACATTATGCTTATATGATCGATAGAACGACAATTACTATACTTATTACTCTTATTGTTATCAATCTAACTCATATCATTAGCCATATTGTGCTTATATGATCGATAGAACGACAATTACTATACTTATTACACTCACTATTATAAATCTAACTCACATTATTAGCCATATTGTGGTTATATGACCGATAGAGCGACAATTACTAACCTTATTACTCTAATTATAATCAATCTAACTCATATTAGTAGCCACATTATGCTTATATGATCGATTGAACTACAATTACTGTACTTATTACTCTTATTATAAACAATCTAACTCATATTATTAGGCATATTATGCTTATATGATCGATAGAACGACAATTACTATACCTATTACTCTTATTATTATCAATCTAACTCATATTATGAGCCATATTATGCTTATATGATCGATTGGACGACAACTACTATACTCATTACTCTCATTATTATCAATCTAACTCATATCATTAGCCATATTGTGCTTATATGATCGATAGAACGACAATTACTATACTCATTACTCTTATTATTATCAATCTAACTCATATTATTGGTTATATTGTGCATATATGATCGATAGAACGACAATTACTATACTTATTACTCTTATTATTATCAATCTAACTCATATTATTGGCCATATTGTGCATATATAATCGATAGAACGACAATTACTATACTCATTACTCTTACTATTATCAATCTAACTCATATTATTAACCATGTTATGCAGATATGATCGATAGTACGACAATTACTATACTCATTACTCTTATTATGATCAATCTAACTCATATCATTAGCCATATTATGCTTATATGATCGATAGAACGACAATTACTATACTCATTACTCTTATTATTCTCAATCTAACTCATATCATTAGCCATATTATGCTTATATGATCGATAGAACGACAATTACTATACTTACTACTCTTATTATTATCAATCTAACTCATATTATTAGGCATATTATGCTTATATGATCGATAGAACGACAATTACTATACTTATTACACTCACTGTTATCAATCTAACTCATATTATTAGCCATATTATGGTTATATGACCGATAGAACGACAATTACTATACTTATTACTCTTATTATTATCAATCTAACTCATATTATTAACCATATTATGCAGATATGATCGATAGAACGACAATTACTATACTTATTACTCTTATTATTATCAATCTAACTCATATTATTGGCCATATTGTGCATATATGATCGATAGAACGACAATTACTATACTCATTACTCTTACTATTATCAATCTAACTCATATTATTAACCATGTTATGCATATATGATCGATAGAACGACAATTACTATCCCTATTACTCTTACTATTATCAATCTAACTCATATTATTAGCCATAGCATGCTTATATGATCGATAGAACTACAATTACTATACTCATTACTCTAATTATTATCTATCTAACTCATATCATTAGCCATATTGTGCTTATATGATCGATAGAACGACAATTACTATACTTATTACACTCACTATTATAAATCTAACTCACATTATTAGCCATATTGTGGTTATATGACCGATAGAGCGACAATTACTAACCTTATTACTCTAATTATAATCAATCTAACTCATATTAGTAGCCACATTATGCTTATATGATCGATTGAACTACAATTACTGTACTTATTACTCTTATTATAAACAATCTAACTCATATTATGAGCCATATTATGCTTATATGATCGATAGGACGACAACTACTATACTCATTACTCTCATTATTATCAATCTAACTCATATTATTAGCCATATTGTGCTTATATGATCGATAGAACGACAAATACTATACTTGCTACACTCACTATTATCAATCTCACTCATATTATTAACCATATTATGCAGATATGATCGATAGAACGACAATTACTATACGCATTACTCTTATTATTATCAATCTAACTCATATTATTAGCCATATTATGCTTATATGATCGACAGAACGACAATTACTATACTTATTACACTCACTGTTATCAATCTAACTCATATTATTAGTCATATTATGCTTATATGATCGATAGAACGACAATTACTATACTTATTACTCTTATTATTATCAATCTAACTCATATTATTATCCATATTATGCTTATATGATCGATAGTTCGACAACTACTATACTCATTACTCTTATTATTATCAATCTAACTCATATTATTAGCCATATTATGGTTATATGTCCGATAGAACGACAATTACTATACTTATTACACTTATTATTATCAATCTAACTCATATTACTAACCATATTATGCAGATATGATCGATAGAACGACAATTACTATACTTATTACTCTTATTATTATCAATCTAACTCATATTATTGGCCATATTGTGCATATATGATCGATAGAACGACAATTACTATACTCATTACTCTTACTATTATCAATCTAACTCATATTATTAACCATGTTATGCATATATGATCGATAGAACGACAATTACTATCCCTATTACTCTTACTATTATCAATCTAACTCATATTATTAGCCATAGCATGCTTATATGATCGATAGAACTACAATTACTATACTCATTACTCTAATTATTATCTATCTAACTCATATCATTAGCCATATTGTGCTTATATGATCGATAGAACGACAATTACTATACTTATTACACTCACTATTATAAATCTAACTCACATTATTAGCCATATTGTGGTTATATGACCGATAGAGCGACAATTACTATACTTATTACTCTTATTATTATCAATCTGACTCATATTATTAGCCATATTATGCTTATATGATCGATAGAACGACAATTACTATATTTATTACTCTTATTATTATCAATCTAACTCATATTATTAGCCATATTAAGCTTATATGATCGATAGTACGACAATTACTATACTCATTACTCTTATTATTATCAATCTAACTCATATTATTAGCCATATTATGGTTATATGATCGATAGAACGACAATTACTATACTCATTACTCTTATTTTTATCAATCTAACTCATATCATTAGCCATATTATGCTTATATGATCGATAGAACGACAATTACTATACTTATTACTCATATTATTATCAATCTAACTCATATCATTAGCCATATTATGCTTATATGATCGATAGAACGACAATTACTATACTTACTACTCTTATTATTATCAATCTAACTCATATTATTAGGCATATTATGCTTATATGATCGATAGAACGACAATTACTATACTTATTACACTCACTGTTATCAATCTAACTCATATTATTAGCCATATTATGCTTATATGATCGATAGAACGACAATTACTATATTTATTACTCTTTTTATTATCAATCTAACTCATATTATTAGCCATATTAAGCTTATATGATCGATAGTACGACAATTACTATACTCATTACTCTTATTATTATCAATCTAACTCATATTATTAGCCATATTATGGTTATATGATCGATAGAACGACAATTACTATACTCATTACTCTTATTATTATCAATCTAACTCATATTATTAACCATATTATGCAGATATGATCGATAGAACGACAATTACTATACTTATTACTCTTACTATTATCAATCTAACTCATATTATTAACCATGTTATGCAGATATGATCGATAGTACGACAATTACTATACTCATTACTCTTATTATTATCAATCTAACTCATATTATTAGCCATATTATGGTTATATGATCGATAGAACGACAATTACTATACTCATTACTCTTATTATTCTCAATCTAACTCATATCATTAGCCATATTATGCTTATATGATCGATAGAACGACAATTACTATACTTACTACTCTTATTATTATCAATCTAACTCATATTATTAGGCATATTATGCTTATATGATCGATAGAACGACAATTACTATACTTATTACACTCACTGTTATCAATCTAACTCATATTATTAGCCATATTATGGTTATATGACCGATAGAACGACAATTACTATACTTATTACTCTTATTATTATCAATCTAACTCATATTATTAACCATATTATGCAGATATGATCGATAGAACGACAATTACTATACTTACTACTCTTATTATTATCAATCTAACTCATATTATTAGGCATATTATGCTTATATGATCGATAGAACGACAATTACTATACTTATTACACTCACTGTTATCAATCTAACTCATATTATTAGCCATATTATGGTTATATGACCGATAGAACGACAATTACTATACTCATTACTCTTACTATTATCAATCTAACTCATATTATTAACCATGTTATGCAGATATGATCGATAGTACGACAATTACTATACTCATTACTCTTATTATTATCAATCTAACTCATATTATTAGCCATATTATGGTTATATGATAGATAGAACGACAATTACTATACTTATTACACTTATTATTATCAATCTAACTCATATTATTGGCCATATTGTGCATATATGATCGATAGGACGACAATTACTATACTCATTACTCTTACTATTATCAATCTAACTCATATTATTAACCATATTATGCAGATATGATCGATAGAACGACAATTACTATACTTATTACACTCACTGTTATCAATCTAACTCATATTATTAGCCATATTATGCTTATATGATCGATAGAACGACAATTACTATACTTATTACTCTTATTATTATCAATCTAACTCATATTATTAGGCATATTATGTTTATATGATCGATAGAACGACAATTACTATACTTATTACACTCACTGTTATCAATCTAACTCATATTATTAGCCATATTATGGTTATATGACCGATAGAACGACAATTACTATACTTATTACTCTTATTAGTATCAATCTAACTCATATTATTAACCATATTATGCAGATATGATCGATAGAACGACAATTGCTATACTAATTACTCTTATTATTATCAATCTAACTCATATTATTGGTTATATTGTGCATATATGATCGATAGAACGACAATTACTATACTTATTACTCTTATTATTATCAATCTAACTCATATTATTGGCCATATTGTGCATATATAATCGATAGAACGACAATTACTATACTCATTACTCTTACTATTATCAATCTAACTCATATTATTAACCATGTTATGCAGATATGATCGATAGTACGACAATTACTATACTCATTACTCTTATTATTATCAATCTAACTCATATTATTAGCCATATTATGGTTATATGATCGATAGAACGACAATTACTATACTCATTACTCTTATTATTCTCAATCTAACTCATATCATTAGCCATATTATGCTTATATGATCGATAGAACGACAATTACTATACTTACTACTCTTATTATTATCAATCTAACTCATATTATTAGGCATATTATGCTTATATGATCGATAGAACGACAATTACTATACTTATTACACTCACTGTTATCAATCTAACTCATATTATTAGCCATATTATGGTTATATGACCGATAGAACGACAATTACTATACTTATTACTCTTATTATTATCAATCTAACTCATATTATTAACCATATTATGCAGATATGATCGATAGAACGACAATTACTATACTTATTACTCTTATTATTATCAATCTAACTCATATTATTGGCCATATTGTGCATATATGATCGATAGAACGACAATTGCTATACTCATTACTCTTACTATTATCAATCTAACTCATATTATTGACCATGTTATGCATATATGATCGATAGAACGACAATTACTATCCCTATTACTCTTACTATTATCAATCTAACTCATATTATTAGCCATAGCATGCTTATATGATCGATAGAACTACAATTACTATACTCATTACTCTAATTATTATCTATCTAACTCATATCATTAGCCATATTGTGCTTATATGATCGATAGAACGACAATTACTATACTTATTACACTCACTATTATAAATCTAACTCACATTATTAGCCATATTGTGGTTATATGACCGATAGAGCGACAATTACTAACCTTATTACTCTAATTATAATCAATCTAACTCATATTAGTAGCCACATTATGCTTATATGATCGATTGAACTACAATTACTGTACTTATTACTCTTATTATAAACAATCTAACTCATATTATGAGCCATATTATGCTTATATGATCGATAGGACGACAACTACTATACTCATTACCCTCATTATTATCAATCTAACTCATATTATTAGCCATATTGTGCTTATATGATCGATAGAACGACAAATACTATACTTGCTACACTCACTGTTATCAATCTAACTCATATTATTAGTCATATTATGCTTATATGATCGATAGAACGACAATTACTATACTTATTACTCTTATTATTATCAATCTAACTCATATTATTATCCATATTATGCTTATATGATCGATAGTACGACAACTACTATACTCATTACTCTTATTATTATCAATCTAACTCATATTATTAGCCATATTATGGTTATATGTCCGATAGAACGACAATTACTATACTTATTACTCTTATGATTATCAATCTAACTCATATTACTAACCATATTATGCAGATATGATCGATAGAACGACAATTACTATACTTATTACTCTTATTATTATCAATCTAACTCATATTATTAGCCATATTATGCTTATATGATCGGTAGAACGACAATTACTATACTCATTACTCTTATTATTATCAATCTAACTCATATTAATAGCCATATTATGGTTATATGATCGATAGAACGACAATTACTATACTCATTACTCTAATTCTTATCAATCTAACTCATATCATTAGCCACATTATGCTTATATGATCGATAGAACGACAATTACTATACTTATTACTCTTATTGTTATCAATCTAACTCATATCATTAGCCATATTGTGCTTATATGATCGATAGAACGACAATTACTATACTTATTACACTCACTATTATAAATCTAACTCACATTATTAGCCATATTGTGGTTATATGACCGATAGAGCGACAATTACTAACCTTATTACTCTAATTATAATCAATCTAACTCATATTAGTAGCCACATTATGCTTATATGATCGATTGAACTACAATTACTGTACTTATTACTCTTATTATAAACAATCTAACTCATATTATTAGGCATATTATGCTTATATGATCGATAGAACGACAATTACTATACCTATTACTCTTATTATTATCAATCTAACTCATATTATGAGCCATATTATGCTTATATGATCGATTGGACGACAACTACTATACTCATTACTCTCATTATTATCAATCTAACTCATATCATTAGCCATATTGTGCTTATATGATCGATAGAACGACAATTACTATACTCATTACTCTTATTATTATCAATCTAACTCATATCATTAGCCATATTATGCTTATGTGATCGATAGAACGACAATTACTATACTTACTACTCTAATTATTATCAATCTAACTCATATTATTAGGCATATTATGCTTATATGATCGATAGAACGACAATTACTATACTTATTACACTCACTGTTATCGATCTAACTCATATTATTAGCCATATTATGGTTATATGACCGATGGAACGACAATTACTATACTTATTACTCTTATTATTATCAATCTGACTCATATTATTAGCCATATTATGCTTATATGATCGATAGAACGACAATTACTATATTTATTACTCTTATTATTATCAATCTAACTCATATTATTAGCCATATTAAGCTTATATGATCGATAGTACGACAATTACTATACTCATTACTCTTATTATTATCAATCTAACTCATATTATTAGCCATATTATGGTTATATGATCGATAGAACGACAATTACTATACTCATTACTCTTATTTTTATCAATCTAACTCATATCATTAGCCATATTATGCTTATATGATCGATAGAACGACAATTACTATACTTATTACTCATATTATTATCAATCTAACTCATATCATTAGCCATATTATGCTTATATGATCGATAGAACGACAATTACTATACTTACTACTCTTATTATTATCAATCTAACTCATATTATTAGGCATATTATGCTTATATGATCGATAGAACGACAATTACTATACTTATTACACTCACTGTTATCAATCTAACTCATATTATTAGCCATATTATGGTTATATGACCGATAGAACGACAATTACTATACTCATTACTCTTACTATTATCAATCTAACTCATATTATTAACCATGTTATGCAGATATGATCGATAGTACGACAATTACTATACTCATTACTCTTATTATTATCAATCTAACTCATATTATTAGCCATATTATGGTTATATGATAGATAGAACGACAATTACTATACTTATTACACTTATTATTATCAATCTAACTCATATTATTGGCCATATTGTGCATATATGATCGATAGGACGACAATTACTATACTCATTACTCTTACTATTATCAATCTAACTCATATTATTAACCATGTTATGCAGATATGATCGATAGAACTACAATTACTATCCTTATTACTCTTATTATTATCAATCTAACTCATATTATTAGCCATAGTATGCTTATATGATCGATAGAACGACAATTACTATACTCATTACTCTAATTATTATCAATCTAACTCATATCATTAGCCATATTGTGCTTACATGATCGATAGAACGACAATTACTATTCTTATTACTCTTATTATTATCAATCTAACTCATATTAATAGCCACATTATGCTTATATGATCGATAGAACGACAATTACTATACTTATTACTCTTATTATTATCAATCTAACTCATATTATTTGCCATATTATGCTTATATGATCGATAGAACGACACTTACTATACTTATTACTCTTATTATTATCAATCTAACTCATATTATTAGCCATATTAAGCTTATATGATCGATAGTACGACAATTACTATACTCATTACTCTTACTATTATCAATCTAACTCATATTATTAACCATATTATGCAGATATGATCGATAGAACGACAATTACTATACTTATTACACTCACTGTTATCAATCTAACTCATATTATTAGCCATATTATGCTTATATGATCGATAGAACGACAATTACTATACTTATTACTCTTATTATTATCAATCTAACTCATATTATTAGGCATATTATGCTTATATGATCGATAGAACGACAATTACTATACTTATTACACTCACTGTTATCAATCTAACTCATATTATTAACCATGTTATGCAGATATGATCGATAGAACTACAATTACTATCCTTATTACTCTTATTATTATCAATCTAACTCATATTATTAGCCATATTATGCTTATATGATCGATAGAACGACAATTACTATACTTATTACACTCACTGTTATCAATCTAAAGAATATTATTGGTTATATTGTGCATATATGATCGATAGAACGACAATTACTATACTTATTACTCTTATTATTATCAATCTAACTCATATTATTGGCCATATTGTGCATATATAATCGATCGAACGACAATTACTATACTCATTACTCTTACTATTATCAATCTAACTCATATTATTAACCATGTTATGCAGATATGATCGATAGTACGACAATTACTATACTCATTACTCTTATTATTATCAATCTAACTCATATTATTAGGCATATTATGCTTATATGATCGATAGAACGACAATTACTATACTTATTACACTCACTGTTATCAATCTAACTCATATTATTAGCCATATTATGGTTATATGACCGATAGAACGACAATTACTATACTTATTACTCTTATTATTATCAATCTAACTCATATTATTAACCATATTATGCAGATATGATCGATAGAACGACAATTACAATACTTATTACTCTTATTATTATCAATCTAACTCATATTATTGGCCATATTGTGCATATATGATCGATAGAACGACAATTACTATACTCATTACTCTTACTATTATCAATCTAACTCATATTATTAACCATGTTATGCATATATGATCGATAGAACGACAATTACTATCCCTATTACTCTTACTATTATCAATCTAACTCATATTATTAGCCATAGCATGCTTATATGATCGATAGAACTACAATTACTATACTCATTACTCTAATTATTATCTATCTAACTCATATCATTAGCCATATTGTGCTTATATGATCGATAGAACGACAATTACTATACTTATTACACTCACTATTATAAATCTAACTCACATTATTAGCCATATTGTGGTTATATGACCGATAGAGCGACAATTACTAACCTTATTACTCTAATTATAATCAATCTAACTCATATTAGTAGCCACATTATGCTTATATGATCGATTGAACTACAATTACTGTACTTATTACTCTTATTATAAACAATCTAACTCATATTATGAGCCATATTATGCTTATATGATCGATAGGACGACAACTACTATACTCATTACCCTCATTATTATCAATCTAACTCATATTATTAGCCATATTGTGCTTATATGATCGATAGAACGACAAATACTATACTTGCTACACTCACTGTTATCAATCTAACTCATATTATTAGTCATATTATGCTTATATGATCGATAGAACGACAATTACTATACTTATTACTCTTATTATTATCAATCTAACTCATATTATTATCCATATTATGCTTATATGATCGATAGTACGACAACTACTATACTCATTACTCTTATTATTATCAATCTAACTCATATTATTAGCCATATTATGGTTATATGTCCGATAGAACGACAATTACTATACTTATTACTCTTATTATTATCAATCTAACTCATATTACTAACCATATTATGCAGATATGATCGATAGAACGACAATTACTATACTTATTACTCTTATTATTATCAATCTAACTCATATTATTAGCCATATTATGCTTATATGATCGGTAGAACGACAATTACTATACTCATTACTCTTATTATTATCAATCTAACTCATATTAATAGCCATATTATGGTTATATGATCGATAGAACGACAATTACTATACTCATTACTCTAATTCTTATCAATCTAACTCATATCATTAGCCACATTATGCTTATATGATCGATAGAACGACAATTACTATACTTATTACTCTTATTGTTATCAATCTAACTCATATCATTAGCCATATTGTGCTTATATGATCGATAGAACGACAATTACTATACTTATTACACTCACTATTATAAATCTAACTCACATTATTAGCCATATTGTGGTTATATGACCGATAGAGCGACAATTACTAACCTTATTACTCTAATTATAATCAATCTAACTCATATTAGTAGCCACATTATGCTTATATGATCGATTGAACTACAATTACTGTACTTATTACTCTTATTATAAACAATCTAACTCATATTATTAGGCATATTATGCTTATATGATCGATAGAACGACAATTACTATACCTATTACTCTTATTATTATCAATCTAACTCATATTATGAGCCATATTATGCTTATATGATCGATTGGACGACAACTACTATACTCATTACTCTCATTATTATCAATCTAACTCATATCATTAGCCATATTGTGCTTATATGATCGATAGAACGACAATTACTATACTCATTACTCTTATTATTATCAATCTAACTCATATTATTGGTTATATTGTGCATATATGATCGATAGAACGACAATTACTATACTTATTACTCTTATTATTATCAATCTAACTCATATTATTGGCCATATTGTGCATATATAATCGATAGAACGACAATTACTATACTCATTACTCTTACTATTATCAATCTAACTCATATTATTAACCATGTTATGCAGATATGATCGATAGTACGACAATTACTATACTCATTACTCTTATTATGATCAATCTAACTCATATCATTAGCCATATTATGCTTATATGATCGATAGAACGACAATTACTATACTCATTACTCTTATTATTCTCAATCTAACTCATATCATTAGCCATATTATGCTTATATGATCGATAGAACGACAATTACTATACTTACTACTCTTATTATTATCAATCTAACTCATATTATTAGGCATATTATGCTTATATGATCGATAGAACGACAATTGCTATACTTATTACACTCACTGTTATCAATCTAACTCATATTATTAGCCATATTATGGTTATATGACCGATAGAACGACAATTACTATACTTATTACTCTTATTATTATCAATCTAACTCATATTATTAACCATATTATGCAGATATGATCGATAGAACGACAATTACTATACTTATTACTCTTATTATTATCAATCTAACTCATATTATTGGCCATATTGTGCATATATGATCGATAGAACGACAATTACTATACTCATTACTCTTACTATTATCAATCTAACTCATATTATTAACCATGTTATGCATATATGATCGATAGAACGACAATTACTATCCCTATTACTCTTACTATTATCAATCTAACTCATATTATTAGCCATAGCATGCTTATATGATCGATAGAACTACAATTACTATACTCATTACTCTAATTATTATCTATCTAACTCATATCATTAGCCATATTGTGCTTATATGATCGATAGAACGACAATTACTATACTTATTACACTCACTATTATAAATCTAACTCACATTATTAGCCATATTGTGGTTATATGACCGATAGAGCGACAATTACTAACCTTATTACTCTAATTATAATCAATCTAACTCATATTAGTAGCCACATTATGCTTATATGATCGATTGAACTACAATTACTGTACTTATTACTCTTATTATAAACAATCTAACTCATATTATGAGCCATATTATGCTTATATGACCGATAGGACGACAACTACTATACTCATTACTCTCATTATTATCAATCTAACTCATATTATTAGCCATATTGTGCTTATATGATCGATAGAACGACAAATACTATACTTGCTACACTCACTATTATCAATCTCACTCATATTATTAACCATATTATGCAGATATGATCGATAGAACGACAATTACTATACGCATTACTCTTATTATTATCAATCTAACTCATATTATTAGCCATATTATGCTTATATGATCGACAGAACGACAATTACTATACTTATTACACTCACTGTTATCAATCTAACTCATATTATTAGTCATATTATGCTTATATGATCGATAGAACGACAATTACTATACTTATTACTCTTATTATTATCAATCTAACTCATATTATTATCCATATTATGCTTATATGATCGATAGTTCGACAACTACTATACTCATTACTCTTATTATTATCAATCTAACTCATATTATTAGCCATATTATGGTTATATGTCCGATAGAACGACAATTACTATACTTATTACACTTATTATTATCAATCTAACTCATATTACTAACCATATTATGCAGATATGATCGATAGAACGACAATTACTATACTTATTACTCTTATTATTATCAATCTAACTCATATTATTGGCCATATTGTGCATATATGATCGATAGAACGACAATTACTATACTCATTACTCTTACTATTATCAATCTAACTCATATTATTAACCATGTTATGCATATATGATCGATAGAACGACAATTACTATCCCTATTACTCTTACTATTATCAATCTAACTCATATTATTAGCCATAGCATGCTTATATGATCGATAGAACTACAATTACTATACTCATTACTCTAATTATTATCTATCTAACTCATATCATTAGCCATATTGTGCTTATATGATCGATAGAACGACAATTACTATACTTATTACACTCACTATTATAAATCTAACTCACATTATTAGCCATATTGTGGTTATATGACCGATAGAGCGACAATTACTATACTTATTACTCTTATTATTATCAATCTGACTCATATTATTAGCCATATTATGCTTATATGATCGATAGAACGACAATTACTATATTTATTACTCTTATTATTATCAATCTAACTCATATTATTAGCCATATTAAGCTTATATGATCGATAGTACGACAATTACTATACTCATTACTCTTATTATTATCAATCTAACTCATATTATTAGCCATATTATGGTTATATGATCGATAGAACGACAATTACTATACTCATTACTCTTATTTTTATCAATCTAACTCATATCATTAGCCATATTATGCTTATATGATCGATAGAACGACAATTACTATACTTATTACTCATATTATTATCAATCTAACTCATATCATTAGCCATATTATGCTTATATGATCGATAGAACGACAATTACTATACTTACTACTCTTATTATTATCAATCTAACTCATATTATTAGGCATATTATGCTTATATGATCGATAGAACGACAATTACTATACTTATTACACTCACTGTTATCAATCTAACTCATATTATTAGCCATATTATGCTTATATGATCGATAGAACGACAATTACTATATTTATTACTCTTTTTATTATCAATCTAACTCATATTATTAGCCATATTAAGCTTATATGATCGATAGTACGACAATTACTATACTCATTACTCTTATTATTATCAATCTAACTCATATTATTAGCCATATTATGGTTATATGATCGATAGAACGACAATTACTATACTCATTACTCTTATTATTATCAATCTAACTCATATTATTAACCATATTATGCAGATATGATCGATAGAACGACAATTACTATACTTATTACTCTTACTATTATCAATCTAACTCATATTATTAACCATGTTATGCAGATATGATCGATAGTACGACAATTACTATACTCATTACTCTTATTATTATCAATCTAACTCATATTATTAGCCATATTATGGTTATATGATCGATAGAACGACAATTACTATACTCATTACTCTTATTATTCTCAATCTAACTCATATCATTAGCCATATTATGCTTATATGATCGATAGAACGACAATTACTATACTTACTACTCTTATTATTATCAATCTAACTCATATTATTAGGCATATTATGCTTATATGATCGATAGAACGACAATTACTATACTTATTACACTCACTGTTATCAATCTAACTCATATTATTAGCCATATTATGGTTATATGACCGATAGAACGACAATTACTATACTTATTACTCTTATTATTATCAATCTAACTCATATTATTAACCATATTATGCAGATATGATCGATAGAACGACAATTACTATACTTACTACTCTTATTATTATCAATCTAACTCATATTATTAGGCATATTATGCTTATATGATCGATAGAACGACAATTACTATACTTATTACACTCACTGTTATCAATCTAACTCATATTATTAGCCATATTATGGTTATATGACCGATAGAACGACAATTACTATACTTATTACTCTTATTATTATCAATCTAACTCATATTATTAACCATATTATGCAGATATGATCGATAGAACGACAATTA